>NC_077228.1:109839042-110094042 GCF_027887165.1 Monodelphis domestica
CTGCAGGTTCTCACTTTGAGCATGAGCCATCTGAGATAGTTATTTTAGACAAGACATCTGAGCTCTTGCCTTACTCTACTGCCTCAAGTGAGACAAAGTGAAGGATACTGAGAGTTAAATGCTGTAACCCCTTTTTCTGGCATTTTCTCTATTACTTAAGGACTATAGACTTAAAAGCTTCAAAGCCTTTGCTAATCAGTTGTGTTAAATGATTGTGACATAATGTATATAAATATATAATGTACATAAGAGATGAGGAGGAGAGGTTTCAGAAAAACCTGGAAACACTTAAATTTCAGTTCAGAAACAGAGTGAAGTGCAGAACCAGCTGATTACTGTACACAGTAACAGCGATATTGTAACAATTATCAACTGTGAAAGACTTAGCTACTCTCATCAGTACAATGTTTCAAGACAATTCCAAAGGACCCATGATAAAAAAAAATGTCATCCACTTCTAGAAAACAAACTGATGAACTCTGAATGCAAATTGAAGAATAATTTTTTTCATTTTATTTTTCTGGCCCTTTTTTGGCACCATGGCTAATGTGGAAATATGTTTTATATGATTCTGAATATGTAATTGATATCATTGCTTGTCTTCACAATGGGGAGGGGTTGGAAGGAGAGAGAAAATTTGAAAGAAAAAAAAAGAATGTTAAAAACCCTGGGCCCAGGAGCAGCAATGAGGCATAGTAAATAGGGTACCAGTTCTGGAGTTGGGAGGATCTGGCTAAAATTTAGCCTCAGACACTTCCTAGTGTGACCCTGGGCAAGTCACTTGAACCTGTTTGCCTTGCCTTCTCCCTTCTGTCTTAGAGTTGTTACTAAGATAGAAAATAAGAATTTTTTAAAAGTCTGAATCCTAAGTCAAATTTATACTAATGTCTAACTGCACCCCTGTACCCTATCTCCATACAGTCTTCTCCACTATTATAGGCTTTATTTAGTTTGAGACTTTCTAAATATTTATGACATTTTTTTCTTTGTGAGATCAGTAATAGTATAAATATTATTATTAGGAGGGAAAGTGTAATATAGTGGACACAATGCTGAATGTGAGAGACCTGGATTCAAATCCTACCTCAGACACTTACCAGCTTTAAGGGCAAGTCATTTACTTCTCTGAACCTCAGTTTCCTCATCTCTAAAATGAAGATAATAAGAGCACCTCCTACCTTACAAAGTAACTGTGAGGCAGATGCCCAAATGAAATTCAATTTATTCAAAAGGCATTTATTAAGTGTATGTGTTGGGTGTTGGACAGATAAAGACAAAAATGGAAGTGTCTGCCTTTAAGGGAACTCTTTCTACTAGGAGAAAACAGAGACAGGAATAAATGCAAAATATATTCAGTCAACAAACATTTCTAAAGTCTTTATTCCAGGCCAGGCACAGCTCTCAGCTCTGAGAATAAAAATCTAAGCAAAGATGGCAGCCTGTACCCTCAAGGAACTTATGTTCTAATTGGAGAAGACAAGACATTACATTCTAATGGGGGAAGCTGAATAAGGAGGGGGTGGAGGGGCTGATGCCCATCTTGGGGCATGACGGAGGAGATCAAAATGCAACTAGATGAGAAATAAAGAGAAGCTGGCCTGGGAGCCAGCTTTAAATGGAGTTTTTGGGAGAAGCCATTCAATTAGTAGAAAAGGTTCTAAAGTGGGGAATAAGAATTTATATAGGACCACAGGTATTCGAGGGCAGTATTGGATGTTTGTTTTTTACAAATATTATTTCATCTGATTCAAGAGTACTTCTTTTTTTAAACTCTTACCTTCCATGTTAATATTGGTTCTTTTTAAAAAATTAATTTCAAGTAATAATATATTTTTCACATAAGTTTTCTGAAGTTATATGATCCAAATTGTCTCCCTCCCCCCCCCTTCCCTACTCCTTCCCAGAGCTGGTGAAAGGGAAGATTTTACACAGAGTTGAAATTTTAACACTGGCAAGCAATTCTTAATATCATTTTTCAGACAGAAGAGTGGCAAGGACTAGGCAATCTAGGTTAAGTGCCTTGCCCAGGTAGGAAGTATCTGAGGTAAGATTTAAGCCCATATCCTCCCAACTCCAAGCCTGTTACTCTATCCACTGTGCTGTCTAGCTAGCCCTCAAGGCCACTTCTGAGGAACAAATTCCAGGATTAAAGTGATCTTCCAGTTTGAAGAGTTTCTGGGGTATGATGAAAGAAATACAAAGTTATTTTGGTGGGGCTGAAAGTACAGATGAACATTTGGAAAACTTAGGAAAGACCTCTTAATTGGAGCTGTCACTTGAGGTACCGTACATAAAGGGGTATGCACATTTGAAATAGTTGCTTTATAAAGGTGAGCTATTATTATAATAATTCTCATTTTACAAATAAAAAATTTGAACCTCCAAGAAGCTGTGACTTGCTCATGTGGCTAGTAAACAGCAGAGCTTGGCCTCAGAACCAAGGGCTTCTTGTTTCTTAAAATTGTCATACGCACTAATGCATTGTTGGTGGAGTTGTGGTTCAACTACCCTGGAGAGCAATTTGGAACTTTGTCCACAGGGCTATAAAACTGTGTATACCTTTTGATCCAGTAATACTACTACTGGGTCTGTATCTCAAAGAGTTAATATGAAAGAGGAAAGGACTTATTTAAACAAAAATATTTATAGCTGCTCTTTTTGTAGTGTCAAAGAATTGGAAATTGAGGGGAAATGTCCATTAATTGAGGAATGGCTGAATAAACTGTGGTACATGTCAGTGATGGAATACTATTGTGCTATAAGAAATGATAAGCAGGATGACTTAGAAAAAGCTAGAAAGATCTACAAGAACTGATGCAGAGTGAAATAAGCAGAACCAGGAGAACATTGCACACAGTAACAACGATATTGTATGATAATCAGCTGTGAAAACTTGGCTGCTCTCAGCAGTGCAATGATTTGTGACAATCCTGACAGACTTATTATGGGGCATACTCACCACCTTCAGAGAAAGAATTGTTAGAGTCATCTTTCACATCAGTGTATCTTTGGTTTTATTTTGGGGTTTTGGTTATGTACGAGTGTGCTCTTACAACAATGACCAATATGGAAATGGGTTTTGCATGACAATAAATATAATTTTTAAAAAACAGCATCATACCCATTTCTCTTGGAGCCCTGGCCTTTCGCCTATAGCCAATGTTCATATTTGCTGTGCCCTCCATGTGACTTCACCCAGAGTTCTCTCTTTTCTCTGCTGTGTCCCATGATAAGCTTCTGCTCTCTGGCCTCTCCAAGGACCAAGTCAGACAGATTATTTTTAGCCTGGTGTATGGGGGAAGGGGGAGCACATGACTTCATTCTTCTAAGTACTTGGTGTTCCCCAAGGACTACAAGTTCAAGCCTGTCCCCACTACTCCCAGCCCACCAGACCACACTTCCTCTTTTGAATAATCATAACATGGCTTGACATGAATCTTGATATTCCTTCCCATTTCTTGGTTCTTTGTTTATCCTCCTAGCTGCTTGAGTGGTTAGGGACTACTTCTTTTCCCAATAGGAGGAGATAAAGTCAAAACTAGGGAAGAGATCTGCTTCAGCTATAGGATCTTAGAATCCCAAACTCTTGAATTTGGAAGAAAAGGTGACGGTTGGTTATCTAGTCCATCCACCTGCTTCACATGTGAATTCTGCAAATTCCCAGGTTAACCTTAATTTAGACGGAGGCTCCCACTCTCAGTTCTGATGGATTTTGAAACCATTCCTTGAATTTATAAAATCAGAGGACCATTGATTAGAATTGGAAGGGAGCTGAGGTCACTGAATTCAGCCTTCTGGCTTTAGAGAAGAGGACACTAACACCCGCAGAGGTTCAAGCTCCCCAGGGAATAAAAGCAGAGAGCAGGGACTCAAACCCAGATCCCCATGAATCCAAACCCAGAGCTCTTTCTACTCTGTTGCATTATATATTGTCAGGTCACATCTAATAGAATCAGAACCTCAGAATCAGAGGGACTTCCTGGGTCTTCGAGGCCTATTTGGATATAGACAGGAATCCCCCGGCAACGATTCTGATGAGAGGCTATTCATCTGCCAACTGAAAATCTCCAGAGGCAGGGAGCTCACTACCTCTTAAGGCAGTTCATTTCACTTTGGGATAGCTCAAACTCTTCCTCCTATTCAGTAGAAATTTATTTCTTTGAACTGCTACTCATCACTACTAGTTCTACAGGTCTTTTTCTACCTGACAATACTTCAAATTCTTTTTTATTTTTTAAACCCTTACCTTCCACCTTAGAATCAGTACTATGTATTGGTTCCAAGGCAGAAGAGGGATAAGGGCTAGGCAATGGGGGTCAAGTGACTTATCCAGGGTCACACAGCTAAGAAGTGTCTAAAGTCACATTTGAACCCAGGACATCCTGTCTCTGAGCCTGGCTCTCATTCCACTGAACCACCCAGCTGCCTCAATCCTTAAAATTCTTAAAGACAGTTTCTATTATGTCTTTCTAGTCCTTCTCATCACTGAGCTAAAAATTCTGAGTTCCTTTAATTTTTCTGCACTATCTGGTAGCCCTTCTCTAGTCATGATCCAGCTATCAACATCCTATCTAAAAGGCACAGTTAATTAGTATAGTACATAGATGCCAAGCCTGCAGGTCCTGGTTTCAAATCTGAACTCAGACACTTACTAGCTGTGTGACCCTGGATAAGTCACTTAACCCTCTTTGCCTACCCCTGCCTTTCTGTCTTAGAGTAGTTTCTAGGACAGAAAAAAGGGTTAAAAAATAAAACACATCTTTCTAAAATGTGGGGTTTAAACCTTAATATAGTACTCTGCATAAGGTCTGACTGAGTCAGTGTCCTGCAGTACTATGACTTCCTGGTCCTTCCCCTTCTTCTGTTAAATGGAGCCTAGGATCCAATTAGCTTTGGGGTTTGCTATAACATACTATTGGGCAGGTAGGTGGCATAAGGGAAAAAGCACTGTCCTTGAAATCAGGAAGACTCGTCTTCTTGAGTTCAAATCTGGTCTCAGACCCTTAACAACTGTATGATTCTGGGCAAATCACTGAGCCCTATTTGCCTCAGTTTCCTCATCTGTAAAATGGAAAGGAAATGGAAAACTAGTCCAGTATCTTTGCTGAGAAGAGTCAGACATAACTAAAATGACTGAACATTAATTCAACGTGCATTGCAAATGGCGCCAATAGTCTCAAAACTGCCAGATTTTTTTGACAGAAACTGATGTCTGGTTACAACTTTCCATCCCCTATGTGGGTGAAAGTTTTAACCTTTGTGCAGGACCCTGCATTTATATCTACTAAATTTCATCTTGTTGCCTAGGCTTGTTGAGATCTCCCCAAGGAGATCCCAGTTCTGTCCCCCTGCATATTTACTGTTCCTTCCAGTTCCATGTTAACAAATTTGACAAATATGTCATTCATGTCTTTGTCCACATCCCTGACAAAAATGAACAGAAGGGGCAGTTAGGTGTCTCAGTGGATAGAGAGCCAGACCTGGATAAGGGAGGTCTTGGGTTCAAATCTATCCTCAAATACTTCCTAGTCATGTAACTCTGGGCAAGTCACTTAACCCATATTGCCTAATCCCTTTCCCTCCTCTACTTTGGAACTGATACCCAGTGCCGATTCTAAGACAATAGGCAAGGATTAAAAAAAAAACGAACAGAACATAGGCCCACAGCATTCCATCAGTGATGTCAGCCACTTCCGTTTATACCACAAAAAATCTGGGATTTGATCCATGTAAGCATTCCTGGTATAGATCATGGACTATTCATACATTCTATCTAGTCTGAGTTTTGTTCAGGTTCAGCCAAATAACATTTGTTAAACCCCTATTATGTACCAGGCATGTGATACGTATTTGTCTTCCTCTCTAGCTGACTGTAAGATCCTCAAGAGTAGGTTTTGTTTTTGTCTGTGTATTCCTTGAATATAATATTGTATTTCCTATTTGCTTGTGAGTCTTCATACACTTCTCTGCTATTCTCTTTTGGATGAGAGTCTATTCTCTCCTCTCAATGCCGGCCAGGCCAACAGGTTTTTACGTGCCAAGCACTGGATTAAACACTGGAGATACAAAGAAAGGCAAAAAAACAATTCCTGTTCTCAAGGGACTCAAAGTCATCAATGGGGGGAGCAACATGCAAAACAAATAAGATATTGACAGGATAAATTGGAGATAATCTAAGAAAGGAGGCTCTAAGATTAAAGAATACTAGCAAAGGTTTCTCACAGAAGATGGGATTTTATCATCAATAGGGGAATGGCTAAATAATTTGTGGTATATGGTTGTAATGGCATACCATAGCACCATAAGAAATAGTAAATGAGGGCAGCTAGGTAGCTCAGGTCTAGAGATAGGAGGTCTTGAGTTCAAATGTGATGTTAGACACTTCCTAGCTGTGAGACCCTAGGCAAGTCACTTAAATCCCATTGTCTGCTTTTCTGCCTTGGAACCAATACTTAGTATTGATTCTAAGACAGAAGATAAAGGGAAGGAAGGAAGGAAGGAAAGAAGGAAGGAAGGAAGGAAGGAAGGAAGGAAGGAAGGAAGGAAGGAAGGAAGGAAGGAAGGAAGGAAGGAAGGAAGGAAGGAAGGAAGGAAGGAAGGAAGGAAGGAAGGAAGGAAGAAAAAGAAGAAACAAACGAATGAAAAACAGAGAGAGTTCATAAAAACCTGGAAAGACTTATGTGAACTGACACAATGTGAAGTGAGCAGAACCAGGAGAACACTGTATTCAGGAACAGAAATATTGTATGATGATCAGCCGTGAAGGACCAAACTATTATCATCAATGCAAGGTTCCAAGATAACTCTATAGCACTCATGATGAATAATGCTATCCATGACCAAAGAAGGAATTGATGGCCATGAAGGAATTTCCTTCGTGAGGTTTTTTTTTGTTGTTGTTGTTGCATATGTGCTGTGTTTCTTCTCTCGTAGCATGAGGAATATAGAAATGGGTATTGCATGATAGCACAGGTATAACCTATATCAGACTCCTGCCTCAGGAATGGAGAAGGTGAAGGAGGGAGGAAGGGAGAGAATCTGAATTGAAAAATATCAGATAACAAATTGTCAAAAATCTTTCTGTTACTGAAAAATTTTTTTTAAATGTAAAGGTTTTTTTTTTTAAACCCTCACTTTCTGTCTTGGAATCAATACTGTGTATTGGTTCCAAGGCAGAAGAGTGGTAAGGGCTAGGCAATGGGGGTCAAGTGACTTGCCCAGGGTCACACAGCTGGGAAGTGTCTGAGGCCAGATTTGAACCTAGGACCTCCCATCTCTAGGCCTGGCTCTTAATCCACTGAGCTACCCAGCTGCCCCCCAAAGGTTTGTTGTTGTTGTTGTTGTTTTTAATGACACTTTAACTGAAACTTAAAAGAATCCAGGAGGCAGAGATGTGGAGGGAAAGCATCCCAGACTTGTGGAACAGCCAGAGAAAATGGTCCAAGTATTGGAAGTAGAGCAAGGAGGCCAATGTCAGTGGATCAGAGAGTGTGAGGAGGGAAGTAAAGTGTAATAAGATTGGAGAGGTAAGAAGGGGTCAGATTATGAAGGTCTTTAAAAGACAAACAGAGCATTTTCCATTTGATCCTGGAGGTAATAGGGAGCCAATGGAGTTTTTTGAATAGGCCCATAATCTTAGGAAAATTGTGTTTATTGCATGGACTTAGCCAGTTTGGGTCCATAAAATCTTCAGGAAGAATTATCCTAGAGGACTTACTGGATACCAGTACATTTTTGGGGCTGTCCATCTATTATCCCTTCCTTTCACTAAATGACTGGCCCTACCTCCTCTTCAGATCATATGTTTCCCTGGTGGTACCATCTATTTCCCTTCTTAAACATAAATCATGATTCTAGCTCTGTTACTATGGAGTTTATGGGTAGTTCAGTGGCACAATGGATAGAGGGCTGAAGTTGGAATCATGAAGTCCTGAGTTCAGAACTAGTCTTAGATGTTTACTGTGTAACCCTAGACATGACACTTAACTAATCTCAGTTTTTTCATCTATAAAGTGGAATAATAATATCACTAGCTTCACAGGGTTGTTGTAAGACTCAAATAAGATAATATATTCAATCATGTCTGACTTTTCATGACCCCATTCAGAGTTTTTTTGGCAAAGGCTTGCCAAGAGGTTTGCCATTTCCTTCTCCAGCTCTTTTTATAGATGAGGAAACTGAGGCAAACAGGATTGAGTAATTTACCCAGGATCACACAGCTAGTGTCTTGAATGAGAAAAAAAATTTTTTTTTTAATTTTCATTGACCTCTAGCTGAAATTTAGTCTTCCCTTTGATTATGAAGGTAGGCAATAAACCAGCGTAGCAGTACTGTCCAGGGGCTTTACCAGATTGTCAAAGGGATATGGGAAACAAGAAAGAGATCCAGGCAATACTCTCCCTTCAAAGGGCAATCCCTGAAATTTTCATGAGAATCAGAGTTACCTGACAAATGGAGAGGACTTTCAATAGACTGCCTGCACTTTTGGACAACTAGTGACAATGAGGCTCAGGGAGACAGTACACCCAGGTCTGTTTCTTGCCTTGAAGAGTTGAAGAAGTCAGGATATGAACAAACTCAAACTCCAGAGACATGGAGCTGGGGGAGTCTGGCTCTCTCCAGTCTCCAGACTCCCCAGAGATCCAGGTTGCAATCCCTTCCCTGCTGAATCAGTCTAGAGAAAAAGATAAACAAAGCTTGCTCTGCATCTTAAAGTTTTCCACAATTCCAAAGGACTGAAGCATATCGCCCACCTCCTGAAAGAGAAGTGATGGTTTCAAGATGCAGAATAAAACTCGCATTTTTGGACAGTGCCCGCCTATCCAGGAATTGTTTGAGCATGCACACATGGTAAATGGGTTTTGTTTTTCCTTTTTACATTAGAGAAGGGTGATGAGAAGTGTAGGCAATAGGGTGAGGTGGATAAGGATTAGATAGTAAAAGGAAAGAAAAATGAACCACCAAGACATCTTTTCTCTCTCTCTCTCTCTCTCTGTTCTTTCTCTTTTTTCTTTTCCTTCCTTCCTTCCTTCCTTCCTTCCTTCCTTCCTTCCTTCCTTCCTTCCTTCCTTCCTTCCTTCCTTCCTTCCTTCCTTCCTTCTTTCCTTCCTTCCTTCCTTCCTTCCTTCCTTCCTTCCTTCCTTCCTTCCTTCCTTCCTTCCTTCCTTCCTTCCTTCCTTCCTTCCTTCCTTCCTTCCTTCCTTCTTTCCTTCCTTCCTTCCTTCCTTCCTTCCTTCCTTCCTTCCTTCCTTCCTTCCTTCCTTCCTTCCTTCCTTCCTTCCTTTCTATACAGAAGGAAGGTCAGAAAGAAGCATAGACAAGTAGATAACTTTGAAAGCTCAAGAAAGAGTATTTAGCAGACATCTACTGTTTCATGTACAAACTTCTTTTCCCATTCCCCTATCTATATGGAGAAACCCATTTTATTTGGTGAATGAGAATAAAACATTTTTTTAAGAACCCAGAACCAAGAAGGGAAAAAACCCTGGAAGAGATGACAGATAAAGGAAGGCAAAGAACTGGACTAGAGCATGAGCCAAGGAGTGAGATGACTTGGATTCTAGTCCAAGCTTCCTTTGAATAATTTTTCATTTACATTCCAGTAGTCATTATACAAAATGTTCTATTTATTTCATACTGCATCTATTTATATAAATTTTACCATTTCTCAGAATTCTTCATATTTGTAATTTCTCACTAAAAATAATATTCCATTGGATTCACATTCTATAAACTATTCATCTATCATGCAATAAAAACCAGAAGGGACATTAGAGGTCATCCAGTCCTACACTCCAATTTTATAATAAGGAACCCAAGTTCCAGGACTTAAAATGACTTGATGAGGTCACATAAACAGTAAGCATCCAAGGCAGGATTCAAACCCAGGTCCCCCAACTCCACAAACAGTATTTATTGTACCATACTGTTTTCTAAAACCAGAGACTACACTAGATTATTTCATGTCGCCAACTGACATCCACTTCTGTTCCCTCCTGCCAGTTCTTTACTTATCTACAAATATTTTGGTGTGACCTTCTTAAAGTATAAATGCCCAATTGTGGGATCAATGGGTCAGAAGTTGTCCCTTGTCTCACACACTTCCAAATTTTTATCTAGAATGGTTGGACCAGGTCCCCGCTGCACCAACAGTGCACCATCTTTTATAAGGAGCCAGACCAGCTGCAGAACACAGAGAGGGGAGCAAGCCAGAGATCTAGGGGACTGGAGATCCAATATTTAGCTCCAAGAAAAGGAGACTTAGGGGTGAGGGTGGGATCTGATAGGCTGAAAGAAGGCCTGGCATGTGGGAAGGGGATTAAATTTGCTGTTTGACCCCAAAGGACAGAACTAAGAAGAATGGGGTCGCAGAGAGGGAAGCAATTTCAGTTCAATGTCAGAAAAAGTGTCCTACCAATTAGAGCTGTCTAAATGAAGAATGGGCTGCTTTAGGAAGTAGCAGATCATCCCTTACTAGATGCTTTTAAACAGAGGCTAGACGATGACCTCTAATCCGGGATGGCACATAGCCGATTCCCGCTCAGACACACGCTGGGCTAGAGTCCATTCAGAGGTCTCTTCTAACTCTGAGGAAGGAATATCATGCAACGTCCAGTTAACAGGGAAGATTTAGGATCCTCCAACTTGAACAAATTTGGAAGGGTCAACTTGTTCATCCCCTTGCATCTGGGCAGGGCAACATGATCAGGCAAATCTCAGCTCAGGATAAGTACCCTCTCCACTAAGAACTCATGTGTGGAGGTCCTGGGTTCAAATTTGACATCAGATACATCCTAGCTATGTGACCCTGGATAAATCACTCTGACCCCATTACCTAGCCCTTATTATTTTTCTACCTTGGGACCAACACACAGTATTAATTCCAAGATAGCAGATAAGGGGGTTTTAAAAAAAAAAGAACTCATGCATGATAGTGGAAAGAACACTGATGAGAGCTGAGGGACCTGGGATCAAGTCCCAGCTCTAACACTAATTTCCTTATATGAGAAGACACTTTACCCCCCCTGTGCCTTGGTTTTCTTATCTAAAATGAGGTTAAACTAGATTGATCTCTAAGATTCTTTCCTACTCTAACATTCTTCAATTCTTTTTTTTAAAGTGTATTTTAAAATGATCAACTGAATTGTGGTATATGTTGGTGAAGGAATACTATTGTGTCCAAAGGAACAATGAACTGGAGGAATTCCATCTGAACTGAATGACCTCCAGGAATTGATGCAGAGTGAGAGGAGCAGAACCAGGAGAACATTGTACACAGGGACAGATACACTGTGGCACAATTGAATGTAATGGACTTCTCCATTAGTGGCAATGCAGTGATCCTGAATAACTTGGAGGGATCTATAAGAAAGAACACTATCAACATTCAGAGGAAAAACTGTGGGAGTAGAAACACAGAAGAAAAACAACTGCTTGACTACAGGGGTCCAGGGGATATGGTTGGGGATGTAGACTCTAAATGAACATCCTAGTGCAAACATCAACAACATGGAAATAGGTTCTGATCAAGGACACATGTAATGCCCAGTAGAATTGCGTGTGGACTGCAGGAAGGGGAGGGGGAGGGGAGGGAGGGAAAGAATATGATTCTTATAACCAAGGAATAATGTTCTAAATTGACTAAACAAATTAATTAAAAATAAAAAAAAATAAAATGGAAGATAAGGGTTTAGTAAAAAAAAATTTGAGTTCTCAAAAAAATAAAAATAAAATGATCAACTGTCGTAGACTCAGCTCCTCTCAGCATACATCCAGGACAATTCTGAGGGACTTAGGACACAGAATGCTGTCCACTGCTGGAGTCAGAATGCATGAGATTTTTTACTTTTGTTTATTTGGGTTTTGTTTTGGGGGTTTAGTTTTATTTGATTATTCACTTACAAAAATGAACAATACAGAAATATATTTTGCATGATTATACATATATAATCCAGATTGAATTGCTTGCCAGCTCCAGGAGTTGAGAGGGAAGGGAGTGAGGGAGACTATTTGAAATTTGTTATTATATGTAATTGGTAAATAGATAAATAGTTAAAAAAATAAAAATGTATTTTAGGGGGTAGCTAGGTGGCTCAGTGGATTTAAGAACCAAGCCTGGAGATGGGAGGTCCTGGGTCCCAATTTGACCTGAGATACTTCCTAGCTATGTGACCCTGGACAAGTCACTTAACCTCATGGCCTAGTCCTCACTGCTCTTCTGCTTTGAAACCAATACATAATGGTGATTAGGTAAGGGATTTTTAAAATGTGTTTTACAAGCACTTATCCTCCCCCCACCTTTTCCCTCCAATCCCTTTCCCTCTCCCTCTCTCCCTTCTCTTTCTCCCTACTCTCTCTCTCCCTCTCCCTTTCTGTCTCTGTCTCTGTCTCTCTGCCTCTCTCTGTTATTTCCCTCCCCACCCCAATGAAATAAACAAAAGAAGAAAACCATTATAATATGCTTAGGGAAGTAAAACAAACTCCCACATGGTCACTAGCATTTTTCAGTTCTGTGTCAAAGAATCTACCTGTTACCTGGGCTGACATCCCAACCCCACGGAGCTCCCTTCAGGAGAAAGTGGGTGAGTGTGAAAGGCTCTAGCCCCCAAATCCAGAGACAGCAATAGACTCTTCTGGTCGGAAATTAGGGGCTTTTGCTCCTGATTCTGGGAAAACCCCAGTTTGGACAGCAGGCAGTATCTGTTTATCAGGAGAGATGAGTCAGAGAGAGCTATCTCTCTCAAGGGCAGCTACTGCCAAAGAATTCCATTTGTCCAGAGCCAGCCTCAGGCTCTTTTTCCCATCCCTGGGGAATTCCTTTGACAGGAGGAAAGGGAGGGCAGCCCAGGCCCATCCCAGGAGACTTACACCGGAGATATGACCATTTATGGACTTGAAGCCCCCAAGGGGTGACTCATCCTCTCAGCCATATCCTAGTCCCCTTGGGAAGACCAGAAGTGATAAAGCAAGGGAAGAGGGAAGAAGAGAAGGTGGGAAGGGAGAATGAGGGAGAGGATTTAGAGAAGAAATATGGGGATGAGAGCTATGAGGAAAAGGGAAACTGATAAGAAGGGAGGAGGAGACTGGGGAGAAGGTAGAGGGAAGAGGAATGCTTCTGAAGTTGGGAAAAGTCATGTGCTGAGCAGTTAAGTTATTCTGTTCCTTTTAGGATGGCTCCAACTTAGGGATGATCCAATACAGAAAGGTTCAATTAGGTTTTACTCAGCACCCCACTATCTACAGGGCACTGTGCTGGCCACTGGGCATCACACACAAAGACAAAATGAAAATGAGTCCTGGACCCATGGAACTTACATTTTACCACAGGGGTTCTTAACCTGCAGTCTATGAACCTGGTTTTTTTTTGGTTTGTTTTAATTTTTCATAACTTTATTTCAACAAAATCTGTACCCTTTATAGTCCTATGTAGTTTATTTTGTGCTTTGAAGAATATCAATCTGAGGAGGGCTCCATAGGCTTCACCAGATTGCCAAAGGGCCTGGGACACAAAAAAGATCAGGAAAAATTGCAATCTGCTGTGCCTTTCTTGGCTTGGAATCCTAGTATTGCTATGATCTAGACTTCACATCTACTCTTGGGCAAATCACTCCACTTCTTGGGGTCTCAGTTTCCCCATCTGTAAAATGAAAGGATTAGATTGCCTACCTCTCTTTAGAGATAGCCTCAAACCCCGTTCTACTCTAGCTCTCTGACCCATTATCTTTTTGGTAGGGGACCACCTGCCCTGTCTTCCTTTCCCAAGGTCATCAGGAGCTAGAATTCTATCTGCCCAGCCAGCATCTTATTCTAAGTACTACCTGTTCTTTCTATCTGCCATGAACAGAGCATAAAGATGAGTCCTCCTCCAATTAGAATGTGAGCTCTTTGAGCAGAGGGACTCTTTGTTTCCCCTAGGTTATACGTGTATCATCACATAAACCATGTCTATAGTGTTCATTTTTATAAGTGAATAATCTTATAAAACCAAAACTCCAAAATAAAAACCCAAATAAACAAGTGAAAAATAGTATGCTTTGACCTACATCCAATGCCCTTCTTTGCCATAAGTCAAGAGGGACTGTCTTGATTTACAATTAGCTTCCCTACTATTTAATAGGAAGAGTTTAATAAAGTCTTTTCCATTCTGTTCCTTTATCATTACATTTTCTTCTGGTTCTTAAATCCAAGGATCCTATGATGCCTGGTGCCATAGAATGGCATTTATGGTGTTCTTAAGACATAAACAATGTTTGTTTTTTAGGTACAAAATGATTTTGGGTTAAAACAGTAAGGGATTTTAGAAATCAGATAGGGTCAACCAAGCCCCTCATGTTAGGCAGCACTGAGGCCCAGAGAAGTAAATAACAACAAAGAATATTTTCTCCATCAATCCACTTCCCTGAGCCCCTTAGTCTTTTAACATCCTCAGTGGAGACAGAAATCCAACATCCAGGAATGAGCACCCCAGTGGGATGATTAATTTGTATTGTCCAACAATAATGAGTATTTTAAAAACATGTTAAGGTTTGCAAAACACTTTACAACTATGATCCAAACAGAGACCCTTGGAGGTAGTACTATTATTTTTTCTATTTTACAGATGAAGAGACTGAGGCCCATAGAGGTTAACTGACTTGCCAGAGCTACATAGTTAGTAAATGTCTGAGGAAAGATTTGAACACGGTTCCTTCTGATGCCAGTGGAGAGTTGTTGAGAAGCAGATACTCAGCCATGAGTTGTGTATCAATCTCATATCTTAGGAGATGGTAAATGATGCTTGAAACATCTTGTTTCCTTATTTTTTTACCTTAGCCTCATTATGAGTCATTTTCTTAGAGTTGCTACTAAGCAATTCCTCCAACATGGAAATGGCTCCCTTCTTTATTTATAGAATCACAGAATATTAAGGCAGGAATCTTAGATATCACCCAGACCAACCTCTTGTATCACCCATCAGTTTCTCTTCTACAACATTCTTCATGGATGGTCAAAGATGTCTTCTTAGAAAGATGTTCCATTGTTACATAGGTCTAGTTTTTAGACATTCTTTTTTCCTGTTAAGATAAAATTGACTTCCAGTACCTACCCACTGGTTCTTAACTCTGCTCTCAGGAACTATGCAGAAGTCTAATATTTCTTCAGTAATATGGCCCTTCAAAACTTTAATTTGGTTATCATGTTTCCCCTCCCCTCAAATCTTCTCTCTTCCAGGCCAAATAACCCTGGTTTTAATAATGATTGATTCTATTCAATTAAGAGGTAGTTCAGTGAAAAGTTTGCTGAATTTCAAGTCAGAAGACTGCAGTTCGACTTTCAATCCTACCATTGGGTTGTTTTTGTGACCTTGAGGAAGTCACTTAATCTTCTCTAGGACTCAGTTTTCTCATTTGTTAAGTGAGAGGGTTGGTCTTGGTCTATGTTGGTGAATCTATGACACTTATGCCAGAGGGGGCACTCAAAGCACTCTCTGTGGGCACACACGCCATCATCCCAGCACAGAGCTCACCAGAGTTCATTACTAGAAAACCAGAGGGATGTGGGGCCAGGTTTCTCCCTTTCCCCTCTCCACTGGCACCAGAGGACATTTCTCATATCACCACCCTACAGAAGGTTTGCCATCACTGGTCTAGGTGGTCTGTCAGGTCTAGATCTATGATACTAAGCAAACATGGATTAAGTGCTTACTTTGTACAGGGCACTGCCCTACTTATTCATAAGATTCGATTTCAAGTGACCTCACCATCTTGGTCTCCCTTTTTCAGATATGCTCCAGTTTGCCCAAGCCCCTTCTAAAATATAAACCCCAAATCGAACAGAGTAGAATCAGAGAATCTTAGAGCTAATCTAATTTATATCTGAGCAGAATCCCTTAAACAACCCCTCATCAAGGTACAGTAGAAAGATTACTGGACTTGGGGAGACTCAGAGTGAAATGAATAGAATCAAGAATACTTTGCCAGGGACTGCAATATTATAAAGGAAAATAACTTTGAAGGTCCAAGAGCTCTGATTGATGCAATGACCAGTTAGGATTACAGAAGAGGGATAATGAAGCATCTCTTGGCAGAAAGAAAGATGAGGGATTAGAAGGGCAGAGTGGGACAGATACATTTTAGGCACAGTCACCAATATGAGAGAGAGAGAGAGAGAGAGAAAGAGAGAGAGAGAGTTGTGGGAGGGGAGAAGGCTGGTAGTAATAGTGATACAAAAAATGGAAAAAAATCTTTCACTGAAAGTAAAAAATACACAGAAGGCAGTAGGCAAGGCAGTTCAGGAGACACAGAGAAGCAAGCCATTTATCATTGCTGTTTAGTCATTTTCAGCAGTGTCTGACTCTTTGTGACCCCTTTTGGTGTTTTCTTGGCTTTACCACCATGTAAGCACACACTAAAAAGCAAACCACATGTTGTAGATATTCACACTTTCACATAAAATTGTCTTTTTGTTTTTTATATGTTGAAATGCTTATATACTAAAATTTTTAAGTATAATTTTTTAAAAAGAAAATTTAAAAAGAATAATCATTTTAATTCTAGGATTTAACCCTCATTGATTTAAATTCTAGAATTGATATCTGTCCGTTTCCTGATCATGGGCAAATTATATTTCTCTGGTCTTCAGTGTTCAAATCTGTAAAAAAAAGTCACTCAACAAACATTATTTAGACAGACAGGCTGCAAAAAAAGGGCTTCGAGCCTTAAGGCACTGTGGAAATGTTGGTAATATCTCTCAGAAGGGCTCAGCCAGCCTCTGCCAAGTCTCTTCCTGTTGGACTGGTTCAGATGGGTTGGAACCAAGGAGATTCCTGTAATATTGATGCCTGTGCTTCATGTGTGACAGATCTTAAGACCCTCCTTATCTGTCTGATCCCAAGGGACAAAGGGGAAGCGCCGGGTCAACAGTGGCTGGAGTCCAGGGAGGGGCCTCTAAATCAGCAGTGGACAGGGAAAGCCTGCCAGAGGAAGATGGATGCTAAGTGGCCAGTTTGGGGAGCCTCCTCAAAGAGAATTCCCAGGGACTCTCCCACTTGGGGGAAATTTCCACTTAAGAAGAGAAAGGACTTTCCTGAAGGGAAAGGGAAGAAGGGACAGAGGGAGTGGGGAGAGGATTCGGGGCTGCTCAGAAGGTCAGGAAGGAAGAAGACTGCCTGAAAAGTTTGCACCCAGGAGAAGGTTCCACGATCCCCATACAAGGCTCCTTCCTGTTCTCCAAAGTTGCCCAAGGTCATCGGTGGGTTATCCACATTCCGGAAGTGGTGATGTGGCACTAATCATTCCTGGAGCTTCAGACAGCCCCCTCCCCCCCCTTCCCTGAGCCCACTTTCTGGAATGCTTGCAGTTATGAGCTGAGGTAGCTGGGGGAAGGGCGGGGGCCCACGGGAGCCCGAGCCTCTCGGCCATCTCAAGCTCCACGATTTTCCAGAACCCCAATGGAATTCCTCTGCTCCACCCCACCCCCACCACAGTGAGAGCAGGGGCAAACCAGCCAGGGCCAGTGTGGGGTCCCAAGGGGTTAAGTAAACACATCAACGAAAGAACAAAGGTCTCAGGACAGGACATCACTGGCCTTTCCTTCCTTCCCTAGCATTACACATCCCCTCCTTAGCCGTGACATCAGCATCTTGGCTTCCCTTGAACTGCTCACTCCCTTCCTAGAGATTCCTCTGGCTGCATTTTAGTTATCTCTTCATACACCAAATGCGGGCAGGGGAACTTGGCTAAGACTGCTCTGCAGACTGTAGAGCCATCGTAGTGCCGGAGCTGGCACCGGGGCCTTCTCGTCTCTACAGCCCGCCCGCTCATGACTTTCACTGTCGTGGAATATCATGGAGCTCTAAGCAACCAGGAGCTGGAAGACTGTACAGAAGTTTGGGGGGGGGGGGCAGCAGAAAATATGTGGTGGAAGCAAAAGGGGGAATAAGCAGAGCCAGAATAAGAGGATACCCAGTTCCTACAGTGCCACTACTGAGTCTCTAGCCCCAAGACACTAGGAAAAAAGGGGAAGACCTACTTGGGTACGAATATTTGTAGCTGTGGGGGCAAAGAATTCGACATCGAGGGGACTCCATTGGGGAATGGCTGAGCAAGTTGTGGTACATGTTGGTGATGGAATACTGTTGTGCTCTAAGAAATGAGGAGCAGGATGAGTTCAGAAAGAGCTAAAAGGATCTGCAGGAACTGATGCAGAGTGAGATGAGCAGAACCAGGAGACACTGTACACAGTAACAGCAATATCACACAATAATCAATTGTGAAAACCTGGCTACTCTCAGCAATGCAGGGATCTGGGACAAGCCTAAAGCCCTACGACAGGGAATGCTCTCCACCTTCAGAGAAAGAGTTGGTGGAGTCCTCTTTCACAGCAGTGTAGTGAAGGTTTTAGCTGGGAGTTTTTGGTTGTGTATGAATTTGCTCTTACAACAATGACCAATAACAACAATGACATGAAAAGTGTGCTTTTCATGACAATAAAAAATGGGAAAAAATAATGTAAGTGGCAACATATTACAATAATGTAGGGGCAAGCTAGGTGATCCAGTGGAAAAAAATGCCTGGTCCAAAGTCGGAATAGACTTGAGTTCAAATCCTTAGATATTTACTAGCGGTATGACCCTGGACAAGTCTTGTTACCTATGCTTTCCTCAGTTTCATCATCTATAAAATGGGAATCATAAAGGCACCTATTCCCAGGGTTCTTGTGAGATCATGGCAAAGCACTTAGCACAGGATCTGGCACATAGTAAGCAAGAGGTAAATGTTCAATATTATTATTATTATCTACCTCCCAGGGTTTTTATAAGGATCAAGTGAGACAAAAATTATAAAGTTCTTGGCCCAGTGCCTGGCACATAGTAAGTATGTGTTAGCTATTGTTATCATAAAACACTTAGCACAATGCCTGGCACATACTAAGTTCTATATAAATGTTAGCCATTTTATTATTATTATGAAGTGGGGAAAAACAATAGCAAAGCTCCTCCTTCAATTAAGTGTTATTTCTAATTACTTTCATTCTTTTTTTTTTCAAACTCTAACCTTCTGCATTAGAATCAATACTGGATATTGGTTCCAAGGCAGAAGAGTGGTAAGGGCTAGGCAATGGGGGTTAAGTGACTTGCTCAGGGTCACCCAGCTAGAAAGTATCTGAGGTTACATTTGAACCCAGGACCTCCTGTCTGGGCCTGGCTTTCAATCCCCTGAGTCACCTAGTTGCCCCCTAATTCCTTTCATTCTAATGACCAAACTGGTCACTGAAAAACAGATGAGAAAATGCACCTCCCCTCCTCTCTTGGCAGAAGTGGCGATACTGTCAGATATGTCCGTGGGTTACTTTTATTGATCTATTTTTTTTTCTTTAAAAAAAAAAAGGCTTCGCTACAAAGCCTGGAAAGGAAGCTGATGTAAAAACCAAAGCTAGCATTAAAACAAACAAAAGAAAAAGCCCGCCGACCTTTATGATCCCAGTTGCCTCGCGTCTCCAGGAAGGAGAAGGGCCAATACGATTAAACTCATTTTGTAGATAAGAGGCAGCGGCAGGTCGGAGAGATAGCTGCCGAGTCTGGCCGGGGGTCACACCCCGTAAGGAGCGGGGGCAGCCAGTCCCTCAGCTCCCCTGGACTCTTCTCTGATATCAAGTTCAATTCTCTCCGCCTCCTCTGCAGGCTCAGGGACGCTTTACGACCCCCCAGGTGCGCCGCCGGGACAAAGAGACCAGGAGAGAAGGGGCCAGGGGAGGAGGGGGAGGCTGCTGAGGGAGCAGGTGCGGATCCCTGCCCACGGTTTTCCTTTTGTCCTTGCTCTGTCCCCATCTGTCCCCAGGTTTCCTCGCCTGGGAGTTTCTCAACGGAGCAGGAGGCATGTGGGGAATGCTTTGCAGGGGACCTAGATGATGGCACGTGGGGAGGGGGGGCTGACATTCCAAGCATTCCCGCCCTCAGGGGGTGGGGGTGGGGGTGGGGAACTGGCTTGCACTCCCCAGGAACAAAAGGAAGTTCAGCCAAGCGGATTTCTTTGGAAGGTGCTGAGAAGACTGGAGGCTCAAGAAATCTTCCCAGCTTTTTGTGGGCTGCTGGGGGAGAGCCAAAGGGCCGGTTTTGCAGCTCCCCTTAAGCCACTATGATTGTTCTATCCCCCACTAACAACCTTTCAGTGGTTTCCCTTTGCCTATTGGATAAAATATAAACTCTTTGTTTTTAAACCTTTACCTTCTGTCTTAGAATCAGAGCTGTAAGGGCTAGGCAACGGGGTTAAGTGACTTGCCCAGGGTCACACAGCTAGGAAGTGTCTAAGGCCTCATTGGAACCCAGGATCTCCAGCCTCCAGAACTGGATGTCTATCCACTGAACCACCTAGATGTCCCTAAAATATAACCTCTTGATCATGGCATTCCAGTTCTTCTATAATCAGCTTCTAGCCTTGGTTTCCAATCTTGTCTTCAGATCTTCTACATTCCAACTATTAGACTAATATTCCAATACTGGACTCCATACTCTCTGTCCATGGTCCCCCTTTCTTTGGCCCTTCCCAGGACTGAAATAGACTACCCCGACCTTTTTCTTACCCCCTCCCCCAATAGTATAGTTTTTTAGACCTCTCTTTCCTTCAATGAGGTACCCTGCTGTAGGCTACCAAAATGCTGAACCTGGAATCAAGAGAGGCTTTTTTGGTTCAAATCCTGGCCCTGACTCTAGAGGAATGATCAGGTATCAGACCTGGTATCTTGGATTTCAAGCTGGAAAGGATCTTAAGGACCACCCAGTTCACTTAACTTTTCACAGACTCAGTCTTCCCATCCATAAAATAGGGACTGTAATTCTACTAATGTGTATCTCAAGATTGTCATAAGAATAAAATGAATAGTGTGTGTAAAGCTCTCAGCAAACCACAAGGGGAACCTCAAAGTGCTAAATGAAAGCCAGTTAGTATTATTTCAGACCTGACCAAGATGTTACCTCCTCCAAGAAGTCTTCCCTGACCTTCCTCCCCCTACATAGATAGAGAGAAAAGTGATCTTTCTTCCAAATTTCTCATAGAGCATTGGCAGCACCCCTTCTTTGTACTTGGATCTATACTGCAAAGATATGTTTGTCTATCATATCTTACCTATTAAATTCTTTGAGAAGAGTCTGCCTCATATCTATCTCTATCCCTCCAATATCTAGCACACAGTAGGTGTTTACTAAATGTTTGTTGATCCTCAGAACTTATTTCTTAAATCATAGATGAATTGCAATTTGCTTCTTTATGATCCTCTTTGAGTTCTTCTCTTGGGCTTTAGTTTTATGAGTAAGTCTAATTTGTACCCTCCCAACCTAGCCACCCCCACACTTTCCCATAGAATCTCTGACCTTGGACTCATAGTTAGCTAGGCTTTTGAATAAGTGGACTTCATCTGAAGGGAGTAGCATAAGAAGGGTTGTCTACCATAGAGCTGAAACTCCTACATCCAGAGCTAAAGATTAGAGGAGCAGGTTCTGGAAGATTGAGGTACTTGGTGATAGGGACAACACAGGAGTCAGGGAGACAGGCCAGTCTAGACAACTTCTCCCTGCCAGAAGTGAGCAGAGCTACTGGAAACAGTCCAGTGCTCCAGCAAGAAGCAATCATTATTATTTTAGGTGATTTTTATAGGCTTTATTCCTCCACACTATAAGAGGACTGAAATAAGAAACAAAGATAACTTTGTCTCATTACAAAAGTGTTTGCTGTTCACCTGCGGAGCTGGCTACAATGGCATAGGTTCCTGATCCCTGGCTCCTAGTTGGATCCTCTCTAGCTCGGGACATAGCTTTTTATTTGTTTGTTTTTTTTCCAGTTCATTTAGAAACAATTTTTGATGATTGTTTTCTGAAATTTTAGGGTTCAGATTTTCTCTTTCCCTACCTTCCATAAGGCAGTGAATCATCTATTATAGATCATACCAGATCTTTTGTGCAATACATATTTCCATATTGCTCATAGCATGAAAGAAGATACTACACTTAAAAAACCCATGGAGAGAGGCAACTAGGTGGCTCAATTAATTGTGAGCCAGGTTTAGAGATGGGAGATCCTGGCCTTAGACACTTCCTAGCTTTGTGGTCCTGAGTGAGTCACTTAACTTCCATTGCCTATCCCTTACCACTCTTTTTGCTTGGGAACCAAGACACAGTATTGATTCTAAGATGGAAAGTAAGGGTTAAAAAAAACTCATGAAGGAAATAAAGATGGCATGCTATGATCTGCAATCAGACTCCAACAGTTCCTTCTTTGGCTATTTTTCATAATGGGTTCTTTTTGGAAATCTTGAGAACTTGCTTTGCTAATGATGGCTTAGTCCTTCATTGTTGATCACCACATAATATTTCTATTATTTTATATGTTGTTCTCCTGCTTTTTATTGCCCCAACTTAGTATATTCAGTTGATGGTATCTATTTGGGTAGCAGTTCCAACTGGGAAAGGAGTGCTGGTGGTTGGTTAGAAAGGGAACAAAGACCCTGGTCACAGTACCAAAGAAGTGCTGGCATCTGAAGCTACAGGGGACTAGAGGCCCTTCCTTGGTAAAAACCAGAGCACAGATCAGGAGAAAAGTAACCATATCCTCCCAGGATCGTGCCACCTTGGGGGCTCCAAAAACTTGCAGACTCCTAAAAATTAAAACAATAGCATAAAAATGTCTGAAGCTTGAGTCAGGATTTCCCCATCCCCGAAGGATCAGATCCTAAACTTTAACATAAAGTTCAAAGTTAAAAAATCTAGTGAAAAACTAATCAAACAACAACAAAGAATTTGACCATAAAAACTACTATATTGGCAGGGAAGACAAAGACAGAAACTAAAAAAAAAATACAATGAGAAAGCATTAAAGAAAAAATGATAATTGGACCTAAGTCCAGTAAGAATTCCCAGAAGAGTAAAGAGATAAGAGTAGTAGAGGAAAATTTGAGAAAAGAAGTGAGAGTAGTATAAGAAAAGTATGAAAACTAAGAATTTGATAAAAGAGGTAAAAATATACTGAAGAAAATAACAACTAAGAAATTTGGCCTAATGGCAAAAGAGGCACAAAATTTTACTTAAGAAAAAAACTTTCTAAAAAGCAAATTGGCCAAATGGAAAAGGAGGTATAAAAGCTCATTGAAGAAAAATAATTTAAAAAAATTAGAATTGGACAAGTGGAAGCTAATGACTCCATCAGATATCAACAAAGAATGAACCAAAGTGAAAAAATTGAAGAAAATATGAGATTCTTTAACAGAAAAACAACTGACCTAGAAAATAGATTAAGGAGGGATAATTTAAGAATTATTGAACTACCTGAAAGTCATAATCAAAGAAACAGCCTAGACATCATATTTTAAGAAATTATCAAGGAAAACTGCCCCATAGTACAGAGAGTAAAATAGAAATGGAAAGAATCCACTAATCACCTCCTGAAGGAGATTCCAGTGAAAATTTCCATGAATATTATAGCTAAATTCCACAACACTCAAGTCAAAGAGAAAATATTCAAATATCCAGAAAGAAACAATTCAAATATCCTGGGGCAATAGTCAGGATCATATAATATTTAATGGCTTCAATGTTAAAGGATTGGAGGGCTTAGAATATGATATTCCAGGGGGAAAAGAAATTAGGATTACAATCAGGAATCATCAACCCAGTAAAACTGAGTATAATCCTCCAGAGGAAAAAGTAAATATTTAATGAAATAGAGGACTTTCGTGCATTTCTGATTTTAAAAAAACAGTGATAAAATAGAAAATGTGACATTCAAAAAGAAGATTCTGTAGAACCATAAACAGATACATATGAAAGAGTAATCATAAGAGACTCAATAAAATTAAACTATTTACATTCCTATTTGAGAAGGTGTTACATGTAACTTCTAAGAACTTTATAGTCACTGGGGCAGTTAAATGGATTTTACATAGATAAAAGGCACAGGTGTGAGTCAATTATATTGGAATAGCCTCCAAAAACAAATTAAAGGGGTAAGAAGAATGCACTAGGAGAAGGGGGAAAGGAGAAGTAGAATGGAGAAAATTTTCTTATATAAAAGAGACACTGAAGGAAAAGTTTTTACAATGGAGTGGAAAATGGGAGGAAGATGGCAGGAATCCTTGAGCCTCATTTTCATTGAAATTGGTTAAAAAAAGAGAAGAATACTTTAAGGAATTAAATTTAGGGGTTTGACTAAATATGTGAGAATTCTAAAATAATATGGTATTTGCCGATTTAAAATATAGCACAAGTCAAAATGACTTTTAATAGCTTTTATTTACAAAAGGGTAGAAAGAGTGAAAGTAGAGAAATACAAAAAGAGGGTAGAAAAGATGTCTACTTTATCATGCTAAAATATTGCTCTGCTGCTCAGCTCAAACCAGCAGGGCTTGTTAACCCTCCACTTGAGGACTAGGTATTCCCCCAATGCCACCTTCTCCAAGAGGGGAAGGTCTCTCTGGAACTAATCTCTCTCCAGGTAGTCAGGAAAGGAAAAGCCAGCTACTCACTCACCCAAGAAACAGTTTGAGTCAAGGTCCAAGTCAAAGCCCAGGTCTGACTCCAAAGTCACCTTCTAGAGGCAAGTCACTAGCTGAAGCTCCAAGCCCAAGATCCAATCAAAGATGACTACCAAAGACAACAACGATGACCTCTAGCCAAAAAAAGATCAAGACTTTTATAGTCCTTTTTGTTCCTTCCCCTCTTCATAGGGGCCAAATACAAATTCCAAATTGCCTAGTACTGGGGGGGTTGGGGGTGGGGGTGGACAGTGGCTGTGGGATCCACTTCTCACCCTCTGAAGGTGTTAACTAAGTTTCTGACTGATTGGGTTACCACCCATCTTAACAAATGACTTGCAAACATTCTTATTTAGTGTTGAGTTCTGGAGTTATCACTCATTTTAGCAAGTGACTTGTGAGCTCCCTTTCTTAGTGTTTGGTGAGGTACTAAGTAGGGATACTAAAAGAAAGTCTTATTCACACTTCACAACACATATGTACAGTCAGTTTCATATAGAATTGTAACTTACCCAATGGAGAAAATGGAAGAGAAAGGGGGTGATGATAAAGGAGAGGACAGATTAAGGGAGGCAGTAGTTAGAAGCAAAATGGACTTTTGAAGAAGGATAGAATAAAAAGAGAGGAAAAATAACAAAAGAGAAATACACAATTAGTAATCATTGTTAGGAATACATAGTTAATCAGTATTAGAAATACACAGTTAATAAATGTAAAGAGGATGAGCTAAACCACAAAGCAGAAGCGGACAGCAGAATGATTTAGAAACTAGCATCCAACAAGAGACATACTTGAAACAGAAAGAAACACAGAGTTAATTAAAATAAAGGACCAGAGCAGAATAGGTTTTAACTGAAATAAAAAGGGCATGGGGAAATAATCATGATCTCAGATAGAGCAAAAGCAAAGACAATGAAAAGAAATATGGAAATTACATTTTGCTAAAAAGGTCCTGAAGACAATAAAATGAAATAAAAAATTGTACAAAAAAATAAACAATATGGAAGTGTTTTGTTTGATAATACATGTGTAACCCAGATCAAATCACCTGCCACCACTGGGAAGGTGAAAGGAAGGGAAGGGAGGAAGGAAGATAAGTTCAATCATGTAACTGGTAAGCAAAAGAAAATTGTATAGCAATTTTCTTTGATAAAGATCTCATTTCTCAAATATATACTGAATAGAACTAAGTCAAGTTTATTCAAAACAAGAAGGGGGCAGCTGGGTAGCTCAGTGGATTGAGAGGTAGCCCTAGAGATGGGAGGTCCTAGGTTCAAATCTGACCTCAGATACTTCCCAGCTGTGTGACCCTGGGCAAGTCACTTGACCCCCATTGCCTAGCCCTTACCACTCTTCTGCCTTGGAGCCAATACACAGTATTGGCTCCAAGACAGAAGGTAAGGGTTAAAAAAAAAAAAAAGAACCATTTTCCTATTTATAAATGGCCAAAGAATATGGACAGGCAATTTTCAGAAGAAATCAAAGCTATTTACATATATATACATATATGTGAAAAATGCTCTAAGTCAATATTGTCTAGAGAAATGCAAATTAAAACAACTCTGAGGTAGCACTTCACAGATATCAAAAAAGAGAAATGATGGAGGGGAGGAGTGGATTTAGGATGGAATAGTGAACTGATCCAGCAGTTTTGGAAAATAATGTTTAGAACTGCCCAAAGGTTTATAAAATTGTATATACCCTTTGACTCAGCAATCCCACTACTAGGTCTGTACCCAAAAAAGACAAAAGAAAAAGAAACTATATGTATAAAAATATTTATAGCAGCTTTTTTTCTGTGGTGGCAAAGAATTGGAAAGAGAGAGAATACCCATGAATTTAGAAAGTCATCATCACAGAAAACATAGCAGAACCTATATGAACTGATGCAGAGTGAAGTGAGAAGAACCGGATCAGACAGTAACAGCAATGTTGTAGTGATGATCCACTGGAAAGATTTGGTTCTTCTCATCAATTCAGTGTTCCAAGACAATTCCAAAAGGACTCATGCTGAAAAAAATGCTATCGAGCTCCGGAGGGAGATCTTATGAACTGAGAGCTAATTGAAATATAAATTTGTCTTTGTTTTTCTTGATTTTTAAAGAAGACACAGCTACGGGCAGCTAGGTGGCTCAGCTGATAAAGAGGTATGAGATCCTAGGTTCAAATCTAGTCTCAGATACTTCCTAGCTACATGATCCTGGGCAAATCAGTTAACTCCAATTGTCTAGCCCTTACTGCTGTTCTGACTTAGAACTGATACTTAGTATGAATTCTAATATAGAAGGTAGAGGTTAAAAAAAAACCAAGATATGTCTAACATAGAAATGTTTTGTATGATTTCACATTTATAATTGGATATCATTTTGTTTTCTTTACCAGTGGATGGGGAAGGGGATAGGAGGGAGGAAATTTAAAAAAAAATTTAAAGAATGTTAGAAATAAATTAATGATTTTTTTTTTAAGAAGGCAAATAGGAAGCAGTTATGTGGCTCAGGAGATAGATCCATGTCTGGAGTCAGGAGGACCTGGGTTTCCTCAGACACTTCCTAGATGTGTGACCCTGGGCAAGTCACTTAACCCTCATTGCCTAGCCCTTACTGTTCTTCTGCCTTGGAACCAATATACAATATTCATTCTAAGATGG
Source organism: Monodelphis domestica (assembly GCF_027887165.1). NCBI lineage: Eukaryota > Metazoa > Chordata > Mammalia > Didelphimorphia > Didelphidae > Monodelphis > Monodelphis domestica. The sequence continues at coordinate 109,866,188 of NC_077228.1, forward strand.
AAGGTAAGGGTTGTTTTTGTTTTTTTTAAGCACTTAGCATAGTGCCTAGAACATAATAAGAGCTGTATAAATGCTTATTCTCTGCAGATGAAAACATATGATTTATCAATTGTTTACTTGGGTATATATTTTTGGGTTTTTGTTTCTTAAGATTATGCATTTACAAAAAATAATATGGAAATATGTTTTGCGTGATAATACATGTAAAACCCAGTCTGAATTGCTTGTTAGCTCTGGGAGGGGGGAGGGAAGAAGGGAAGGACATGATATAGATCCTATAACTTCAGGAAAGTCATGTGGAAATTTATTAAAATTTAAAAATGAAATTATAAATGTTCATTTCCTTTCCCTTAATAAATGCTTTTCATTAAAAAAAAAAAACCATGGGAAAGACTTCAGCAATAGATCGAAGGGAAAGCTTTTTGATATGACAGCTGTAGGAAGATCCTTCAGGTACACTTGATCCCTCATCACACACTGGGGACGGCACAAGAACGTCAGTAAACAAAAGACTAATTTCTTCAGATCCATCTCAATGCAAGGAGAAGCTAGATGACTAGGAGCCATAGAAGGGATTCCTTTTGTACTTGGGTTGGGATAGATGCCTATTGAGATCCCTTCCAACTCTTATGTTGTGTGAAAAATCTTGAGGTCAAGAGATCAGGTGTGGAGACAGCAGGGTGGCACAGTGGATTAGAGCCAGGCCTGGCGTTGGGAGGACCTGGGTTCAGATCCGGTCTCAGCTGTAGGGCCCTCAGCAAGTCACTAACCCCGTTTGCCTAGACCTTGTCCTTCCATCTTAAAGACGAATTACAAAATCAGAAAGTAAGGGTTAAAAAAAAAAAGAATAACAGATGTGTGTTCCTTCTGGAAGGCTGTAAAGGATGGATGTCTTCAGAAACTAGGCTGAGATATTAATGAAGAGTAAATATTGATTTTGGATATCAACCTTTTCCTTTGTCAGTCTAGAGGATATCATTAAAATAAGACTATTTGATAGACTAGTTTCCCAGCTCTGATATGCCTGAAGGGGGCCCTCCTTGAATCCATTCTGTATGCCTGGATTTGCCTGCACAGTACAGGTATATTTGTGTTTCCCTCCTCTTCCTATGATTGGACAAGACTTCCCATTGGCCTTTGCTGCAATGGTGGGCTCTTCCAAGCTGTGATCGATTCATGGTGCTTATTATATACATGGGTCTTGCCTATACCAGCTCTCTGGGTCATCCTAGCCCAAGGGAAGTTGTGACAGCATTCCTGCTACAAATCTCAGATTTCAGGAACCCAGAGGCCCAAGGAAGGGTGATTAAAAAAAAACAACAAACAACCCCCACCTTCATGATTATGCTCAGTTTTCAAGATAAATTATTCTTGGTTATTAGCCTTTATCTTTTGCCATTTGGAATTTTCAACATTTTTCTTCATTGTATGCAATTGAAAAAATAATTTTGTGTAACTCTGACTCCAATTCCTTTGTATTTTCTTTCCATCTGCTTGCATTATTTTTTATTTTTATTTATTATATTTATTTGTATTATTTATATCATATCATATCTTATTTATTATTTTGCTTGGAAAATCTAAACAAAACAACAGACCTCACCTTCTGCCTTAGAATTGGTTCTAAGGCAGAAGAGTGGTAAGGGCTAGGCAATGGGGTTAAGTGACTTGCCCAGGGTCACACAGCTAGGAAGTATCTTCTGAGGTGAGATTAGAACCCAGAGCCTGGCTCTCACTCCACTGAGCCACCCAGCTGCCCCTGATACTGTTCTTAAATTCTTACCCAATACACAGCTAATCTGAACTACTGGCAAGTAAGTGCCAATCTTTCAGCGTGACCCTTGATTCAACTTCCAAAACCTGAGAGATCCGTTTGATTTAAGCAATCAGATGACCAAAGTGGGGAAAAGGGCCATCATGTGTCAGCTAGAAAGGACAAGAGTGCCTGGGCCTTCCGAAGCCCATCAGGAACCAGGATCGTTCCAATAGGAAATGGAGCGAGGTGGGCCAGTCCCAAACTCGGCCAAAGGGGTGTGACGGGGATAGAGTCATCCTCCACTGAGGTGATGAAGCCTCCAATCCACCTCCAGGGAAAAGCGAACTGCGGGAGGGTCTGGAAAATCATGGCACTGAGGATTTGAGTAGACACAGATCAGCAAGCTGAGGGCTGGCGGCCACCCACTCTGGCTTTCCTTCCGCACTTTCACTTCCCTGAAGCGTGGTTCGTTCTATTTTGGGGAGTGTATTGCTGTTTAAGGTTGTTTCTTGTGAAAATAGTAACATAAAACACCACCAAAACACCATTTCTGGAAGAGTCAATCCATCCGTGTTATTGAAAACAGTAAAACTCATTTTTTTAAAAAAAATACATAACGGAGTAAATACAAATAAATAGAAAACATTTCAAGGCATAAAGGTTCCAGGGCAATAATGATCCATTCCCCCCACCCATTAGAGAAGAGGCCAGACATTGTCTGGGGTGGAGAACCGGGGAAAGAATGAGGGGGGCGGTCAGCCCTCCACATTTGAGGTTCAAGGATCCAGGAGCCTGGGCCCCCATTGAGATGACTGTTTATTGGTGCAGCAACAAAGGGTCCTTTTCAAGTCTGAGGATTTATAGCAGCTGCCCTCTGTGGTGCAGAGGGAGAAGCCTGATAAGGGGTCAGGGGCTCACGCAGCAGCGGAAAGGGGCAAGAGAGCTGTGGTCCTCTTCTGTAACGACTGGGGAGACCCACTGCACCCAGAGAGGTACCAGAGACCCCCACAGCACGACGCTGTCATAAAAGTCACAAAGGCACCCCAATGGGTGCCCTACTTCAAGTTTGAAGTTTAAGCTGGAGAAAGCATTCACTTCTTGTGAAGACTGGAGTCAGGGTGTCTCCCAACCCCACTCAACATCTCTCCTCGGATGGGAGAGAGAAAGGGTCTCCGGATGGCCGTGGGTCCCATTGTATGGTCAGTCCTCACTTGGCATATGAGGAGGAGTTGGTCACTTGTAGACTGGGCATTCAGACTCCTTTGGCCATCTGTCCTCCTTCCATCCCCTTTCTATTGGTGGTGACAAAGGCATATGGTTTAAAGGGGAGATCTACCTCTCATCTCACTCATTTTCTTCCCTTCCCTCCTCAGGGCTTAAGCCCCAGTCCTTTGGCCTCTATGGCTGTGAACTCAAGTCTCTTCCAAGGCAGAGGTATGGCAAACACTTCTTTGACCCAAGGGATGGGGTGGACTTGCTGCTTTCCCACCCTCAGCTGAGTTTCATACTGACGGCCAAGGCCTGCCGGTATACCTCAGTAACTTCCTGGCAGTCTGTCAGGGAGAAGCAACTGTCACCAAGGGGATCCCGCCTCCATCGCCTAAGCCTCGAGGCCGACCCTCGGGGGGCCGGCTCTTCTAGACCCAACAGGTCATCCACTGACACACAGCCCCGCAGGGCCAGTTCTGGCTTAGGTAAGCGATCTGGCAGGTCAAGCTGGTCAAAGGACTCCGTGGACAGGATGCTGTCCTCACTCACGGCACCCGACGGGCGAGTGGCACGAGTGGCAGAGAGGGCCGGGGCCAGTTCATCCAGGGAGCCAAAGACAGCGAGTTCCTGAGAAGCTCCTGAGAATTTGCCATTGTGTTTGAGGATGCCCTTTCGATGGAGGGGCAGCTGAGGGGGCCGGGAAGGCTCTCTGACACTAGGATAACTGTTTACAAACACATCACCCGCATCCAGAAGGTCCCCTGAATCACTCGGTTCAGGGGAAGAATAATACCCCGATTCCCTCTGCCGAGGTTTCTTAAGAATACCTTTCTTGGGTAGTGCCAGGGCAGCGTGCCTGGGACTGCTGGGGACCACAGTGGGCTCTGGGGTAGGTTCCCCTGAATTCTCTCTCTGCCCCTCTAGGGAAGGTGCCACCCTCTTCTTGAGGATACCCTTGGGCAGCTTGAGAATCCCTTTGCTCGGGCTAGAGGAGGCCTCTACGGCCACACTCCCCTGGACAGACTGAGCCATAGTGTTCTCCTTTCGGGATTTCTTAAGTGAGTGCTGGCGCTCCAGCCCAGCCCCACCAGTTGTATGTTGCTTAAAGAAACTGCACACCTTGGCGCCATTTTCCAAAAGGGGCCGAGAGGAGCGGCGGAGCCATTCAGCCACTGTGGCCTTGGGAGAGTTTTCCCCTGGAGTCCCACCTTCTGGAAGAGTTTCTTGTTCCCCTACGGGCATAGCATAGCCCCAGTTGACCCACCAATGGCTGGCCACATCCTCTAGAGTAGCCCTGCGAGTGGGGTTCACCATTAGCAGCCATCGGATCAGTCCGCAAGCATCTAGAAAGCAGAAAAGAAAGCAATGGACTCAACAGAGTGCTCCAAGAAAAGCTACCTGACTTCCCTCAATGCCCTCTCCCGCACCTCCTGTCACCCTACTCAGATCATTGCTATCCCTGTTCCTAGTTACTGGTGATCTCCTTGGGAGAAAAGACTATCACCAGCATTTAATTACACAGAGCCAGGCAGATGGTCAGCACCTAATAAAATGCTTATCCATTGGCTGATAGACTGACCGACTGAACTTTGTCATTCTCCTCTCTCTCTGGACCTGCCATTTTTCACTCCTCTCCTTTCCCATCAGGCCAAGTTGCCTTCTCCAGGTTGCTTCCATCTATCTTTGGACCTCTTAGCATGAAGGTACTTCAGTGCAGACTGGCCACATTAGCCCCTGGTCACTGTTGGTTTTTTAGTGTTCTTGGTCCTGCTTCCTATGTGTGTCCTCACTCAGTTTCTCAAGGTCTATTGCCCTGGATAGCCTCTCTTCAACCTCTACCCCCATAGTGCCCAGGGCAGCACTATGCACAAAGGAATGGTCAACAGATCCTGTTGTTGACTGGGCTGACATATTCCTTTTCTCCAGGGATGAGGAGCAGAAAAGGGTCCATTTTTTGAGATACAAAATAATTTCTGAGAAGGAAGACAACAGTAAAAGCCTTCTTTTGATTCTCTCTCCTCCCAAATGAAAGAAGCTTAGAGTTTAGGTTTTTTTTTTTAAAGCATTTAGGAAGGGATCACCTAAATGGCTCGGTGGATTGAGAGCCACACCTAGAGGAAGGAGGTCCTGGGTTCAAATCAGGATTTGGACAATTTCCAACTGTATGACCCTGAGCAAGTCACTTAACCCTCATTGCCTAGCTCCTAGGAACTCTTCTGCTTTGAAACCAATATGCAGTATTAATTCTAAGACAGAAGGTAAAGTTTTAAAATATATACATAGGAAGGGGACAGCTAGGTAGCTCAAGTGACTAAAGTTCAAAGTTTAGAGAGTTGGAAGGACCTGGGTTTAAATTTGGCCTTAGGCATATCCTAGCTCTGTGCCCCTGGGCAAGTCATTTAATCCCAATTACCTAGTCCTTATCACTCTTCTACATACCTAGTAATAAAGTAAGGGTTTTCCGGAAGTTCTAGCTTCAAATCTGCCCTCAGATACTTCCTAGCTGTGTGACCCTGAGCAAGTCACGTAACCCCCATTGCCCAGCCCTTACTGTTCTTCTGCCTTGGAAACAATACACATTATTGATTCTAAGACAGAAGGTAAAGGTTTAAAAAACAAATAAAAAGAAAGTAAGGGTTTTCTTGAATATACAGGAAAAATCTAAGCAAAATATTGGAAAAAACTTTCTCAACTATGTAGAAAAAAACACTGTCCCAAAGAAGGATAATGCCCTATAATCCATATTCCTATTTTCTGGGATACTGGCAGATCTTTTGGAGGGGAGGGGTAATATAAAATGATTTCTGGAAAGGATGGGGTAAGACCTCTTTGAATTCAGTGATTAGAAGTTACTCTTCTGCCCTTCTCTCCATTTTACTAAGGAGGCCAGAATGAGGAAAGTCCTTTACCAGGAAAATCCAGTAAACCCATGCTACTCACCAGAAGGCTTGGTGGGTTCCCGGTATTCTCCATTGCTGATCTGTTTCACAAGGCTCTTATAATCCTGTCCATCAAAGGGCATCATGCCATGTACCAGGATATAGAGGAGAACCCCTAGAGACCAGCTGTCCACCTGATACAGAGAAAAAGGTATTGGTAATGGGGAACAGTCACTTACTTGACCAACCTGCCAGCCCTCCCCATCTAACCCGACCATGGATCCAAGGAAAAGAAATGCTCTTGGGTATAATGGATTTTTAGGGCCAGTGGGAGGCCCACTTTCTTCCCTCTTCATGGTGGAAAGGGAAGGTTAGATGCAAGACTCCTGGCTCTAAGGAGGGGTCAGTTGTGACTTGCCCTATGTGGCATCTGAAGCCTGGAGACCAAGAAAGTACAAACATAATCCAACCTCCTCACATTTCAAAGAACCTGTTGTCTGCTTGCAGTCCCAAGGTAGGAGAGTGGAGGTGGTGGAGTCTTTGCTCTTATTCCAGCTCAAGTATCTAGCCCTCCTTCTAACCCTCCATGAGAATTGCCTTAGATATTTTATACTATAAAAATTCTACCAAGCCCCCCAAAAATAGGAGTTTTAACAGAAAATAACTGTCAGATGATGAAAATTGCCATTTTACTCCCCAATTTTTAAAACTAAGATTAAAGCACTTGGTTGGCAGTGTTTTTTGAAGTCAGTTAAACAACTTCCCATAAGCACTTGAGTAGACAGGCGCCAGGCTAAAGACTCATGTTTGTCTTTCTGGGTTTCACCCATCTGGACCAAGATTCTAGAAAGGGGAAATCCTAAGGGAGACCAGTGGATTTGGGAACTGCTTACCTCTGGGCCCATGTAGGGCTTCCCATTGACAATCTCTGGCGAGGCATAGAGGGGGCTCCCACAGAAGGTCTGCAGGAGTTTGTCCCGATGGTAGAGGTTGGAGAGGCCAAAGTCTGCAATCTAGAGGGTCAACAAGAGGTAGATGGTGACATGAAAGCTCAAGTTATAGAGGTTTTCTACCCTACTACTCTCTAGTAGCCCCTGCTCACTTTCCTTGTCCACCTACATTGACCCTTGGGATTCTGCCCATAGTTTAGGAGATGAACATCCTCACTAAAAGGGCATTTGTGGAGGGGAGCATGTTAGGGTTCCTTTCTCATGAAGGGTTGTACTAGATGCCTAAAGTCTTTTTTAAAAAAACTCTACATCTATGATCCCTCCTCTGCTTCATGAAGCCTTTGACGACTTTTATAGCCTTCAATGACCCTTAAACATCCAAACCTATAATACTTGTGTTGGGGGGAATGGAAGTGGAGGATTGAATAAGGAGAATGGTGTTTAGGGGCTTGTACCATTCTCCAGAAATTTCCATGTGTTAGCCTCCTCTCCTTCAACTGATCTAAGCTATCAAGGGAGGGAAAGGCACCCTTATTCCACAGACCTGTTTTCCCTGTTGTCCAGCACAGTGCTAGGCACTTAAAAAGCTACATATTCAATGCCTGCAACAACAACAACAACAACAACAAAAAAGGAGGATCTGGGAGGGTGGAGGTGGGGAAAGGGATGGAAGAAAGAAATAAATGTACTTTTTCCCTGTAATCCTAAGGCCTTGACCTTAAGAGATCCCTTGGTTACTGATTAGCCCTATAAGCATAAGCTGTCTCTCTTCCCAGTAAAGAATTTACTTCTCTCTATACAGCCTGAGCTGCAGAGGGGTGTGGTGGGATGGTCTGTAGGCCATTAAAGAATAATGGGCAGGAGGTATTTGGCCTGCAAACAAACTAAATAAACCTATCTTTGTGCTAACAAGACTTGGGGTGGGAGCCTCTATAATGACCGAGCTTCCAGGAATAGTAGTAGTAGAAATAACTCACTTTTACAAAAAGCTTTGTTTCCTGGGCACCTTATAACCATCATTTCATCTGATCCCCCTAGCAAATTTATGCTTTATTTTACAAATGAGGACACCGAGGCTCTGAAAAGTTGGGACTTGGCTGGGCTATTTCTTCCATCTAGTAAGTCTCAGAGATGAGTCTTTCTGACCAACCCCAGCATTCTCTCCACTAACCATCTTACCATTCAGTAATATCTGGGAACTAGGGACCCTAATGGTAGGTCAGACAAGGGTGGCAAACTTGAGACCACCTGCGTGATTATCCTTGGACGGAGTCCCATCCAAGTTAACCCCAGGTTAGTTTCAGCCAGTGGCTGTTTATGAAACTCTGACTAGAATGTTTATGGCTTAATTGGTCCCTTATCAAGGTAGCCCGGTCGTTAGCACAGATGGGAAAGTTCAAGCCTATTTCTGAAACCTATTTTACTGGCGCCGGTTATTTCTGGCCAGCTGCAAGGAAAGCCCCACCTGCTCCCGGAATCCATAGGCAAAGGGGTACCAGAGGGCAAGGAATCAAAGCTGCATATGGGAAGCACATTTCATATTTAGGGTTGGGTTGGAGCTCTTCCTCTTATATGGTACCCAGAGGCACAGCTACAAAGATGCTCATTCCCTGTGCTGAAGCCTTCCTGGCTAAAAGACTTGAGTTCATGGAGAAATGCCATGTGAACTGGAGTGACCTCCAGGAAGTGATGCAGAGTGAGAGAAGCAGAACCAGGAGAATATTATACAGAGACTGATACACTGTGGTGCAATCAAACGTAATAGACTTCTCTATTAGTGGCAATGCAGTGATCCTGAACAATCTGCAGGGATCTACAAGAAAGAGCACTATCCACATTCAGAGGAAAAACTGTGGGAGTAGAAACACAAAAGGAAAACAACTGCTTGAATACAGGGGTCCAGGGGATATGACTGGGGATGTAGACCCTAAATGAACATCCTAGTGCAAACACAAACAACATGGAAATAGGTTCTGATCAAAGACACATGTAATACCCAGTGGAATTGCACGTTGGCTGCGGGAGGGAGGGAAAGAATATGATTCCTGTAACCAAAGAATAATGTTCTCAATTGACTAATTAAATACAATTAAAAAAAATAAAAGACCCAAGTTCAAGGATACTTAGTTAAACCTACCTCCTGACACAGTGGTCATGGACTAAAGACATTGTAAAATGACACATACATTTGTTGATATGACCAACGTGGGCATGAATTTGTTTTTGTTTTTTTATCTTGCACTTGGGAGTGAGGGAAACTTAATGTTGTTTTAATAATGACAAAAAAAATTTTCTAAGGGATATGAGCTGGAGGGACCTTCACCCTGCCTCAAATCCAGGCCCTTCATTTTACAGATGAAGCCAAGAGTTATAGGGAAGTAATCTGCCCAAAGTCATACAGGTAGTAAATGTCAGAGGTGAGATTTGAACCCTAATACTTAGAATACTCTAGAATTGGCTCTCTTTCCATTGTACTATGTTCCTCTTGCTTTCCTGGCTTTCTGAGTCAGCAGACATACAGATGGAGATTTATGTTAGTAAAAAATGCCTTTCAACTTCAAATAAGCCGCTTATCATTGCTTAGGAATCTAGTTAGCAGACACAAGATAGCAGGGAAATTATGCGTAGCAGGAATGCCCCAGATGATTTCTGGAAAGTGAAGCAGAATGCAGGTCCCCATCATATGTAGCAGATAAAAAGGATAAAGACTTAGGCTGTGAGCAAAGACCAAACTGCCCTGGGCTCTCTGAGTTCATGGATCAGCTACCCCCAGAGCTTAAGGGTCTGGCAGGCTTAGGGTGGGGAGGCCTTAGAAATCAAAACAGGGGCTCACCTTGATATTGTCATTAGCATCCAGGAGGATATTTTCCAGTTTAAGATCTCGGTGGACAATCCCATTCTAAAAAAGGAGAAAAGAACAATTGGTCAAACAGAAGGGCAGGCTGACCTGGGAAGGGAGAAGCCCAGGCCAGCTGATGGAACAAGCATGGAGAAATTGGGGCTCCACTAACATGAAGGGAGTGACAGGTTAAAAACTGGAAGTGTGGTCTGCTTTGGAGTCAGAAATCCCAAGTCTGCCACCTACTAGCTGGGCAAATCAATTTCTCTCTCTCGTTGCTTCTGCAAAAAGTCGAGGGTATATGTGAAAAATTGTTATTACATGTAATTGTTCAATTAAAAAATCTCTATAAAAAAACAAAAGCACAAAAATGCTTCTAGAGCAGTTAGCTTTCATAGTGGAAAACTAGAAATAAAAGGGTGTCCAACGATATGGAGAATGGCTGAACAAATTAAGATCTATTGATGTAATGGAATTTTATTGTTCTTTAAGAAATGAGAGGGAGGGTTTCAGAGAAACCTGGGAAAGATTTCTAGGAACTGCTGCAGAATAAGTGAGTGGAACCAGGAGAGCAATTTACACAATAAAAACAATGTTTTAAGAAAAAATTTGAAAGATCTAAGTAAGGACTCTGATCAAGGTAATGACCAACTATAGTTCCAGAGGACCAACACTGAAGCATGTCGCCCATTCTAGACAGAAAAGTGATGAACTCAAAATGTGAAATGAGATATCATTTCTGGATATGGTCAGAGAAGGAATTTGTTTTACTTATAACAAATTATGAGGATTTTTTTTTCTTTCATTGGGTGGGGAGGTGGGGGGGGGGGTGAATGTGCCTAGGAAAAGAGTTCCCCCTTCTACAAAAAAGTGAATGGAAGGAGTCACCCACAAGCAGGATAGCTTTGAGAGTTACATATGAAATTTACCAAATACTTAAAAATAAAAGCAAATTATGTAATACTCCAAAATTTATGTATAATCATCTCCTTTTGTTCCACAAGGCATACAGAAATGCTCATTCCTAAGGTCTATCCCAATGCCAACAATATAACCTTTGATTTGATTTGCCCCCCTTGAAGCAATGGAGCCTAGAATGGGAGTCTAGAAACCCCAGTTGTGCTTTTTTCTTAAACCTTTACCTTCTTAGGATGAATTCTAAGACAGAAGATAGGTAAGAGCTAGGCAATATGCCCATGGTCTAGCTAGAAGTATCTGAGGCCAGATTTGAACCAAGCCTGGCACCCGATCCATTTAACCCTCCAGTGAAGTCTTTATTCTTGCCTTCCTGTGATCCCAGGCATATTCTTTCCTCTCATTGGCACAACAGAGAAACTCTCCAGACCCTTCCTAGGAAGATGGAGGGTGAATCCAAGAGCTGATGGAGGAAAAGGGGCTCAGAGTGGGAGGAAAGAAGAAGGAGGGGAAAAGAGGGTGGGTGGAGGCTGGGAGAAGGTGTCTTACTTTATGACAGTAGTACACGGCCGAGACAATCTGTCGGAAGAAATGCCGGGCCTCCTGCTCGCTGAGACGCTGCCGTTCACTGATGTAGTCATACAAGTCTCCGCGGCTGGCGTACTCCATGACAATGACGATCTTGTTGCTGTTTTCAAACACTACGGCAGAGAGAGCAGGGGAACCGTCAGATTTAGGGGCTTCCTCCTTGGGGCCACAGGAGGTAGGGGAGGGGGCTGGCCGCAGCCGAGGAAGCCAGGGCCATACCCAAGGCATTGTGTTCAGGGGCTCGGACCCTCCTGCCAAAATACAAGCAGGACAGGACTTGGTGCTTTCTGGGCTTCTTGCTTTTAGGGAGAACTAATTCCAGTTCGCTCTTTCATGGGATCAAGGATCGAGTGCTAAGAGGGGCCTTGGGGGCCACTGAGTCCAAACCCCTAATTTTTAGCAAACAGAACTCAGGTCTTCCTGTCTCCGAGATCATCCCTCTGCTCACAGTACCACCTAGATGCCTCCAAACTATGAGGAGATGTAAGGCATCGGGGTAAGGCACCCAAAATTCTGAGCAACAGTGGACCAGGGCTAAAGACTTTGGGGCAGCGAAGGAGCACAGTGGATCTGGAGTCAGGAGATCTTGGGTTCAAATTTGACCTCAGATACATCCTAGCTCTGTGACTCTGAGGAAGTCATTTAATCCCAACTGCCTAGTCCTTATTACTCTTCTGCCTAAGAATGGATACCTAACGGATTCTAAGACAGAAGGAAAGGGTCAAAAAATAATAAAATAGAATAAATAATACTAATAACTATGGGAAGATGGAAAGCAGGAGAGTAATCAACCCCAAATCTCCTAGCCAGAGTGGATCAGGGCTAACCCACTGCTGAGAAACTAAAGGCTCTCCAGGCTACCAATTTTTAAGGAAGGAGAAAAAAGTCTTTTTCCAATGAAATTTAACAAACATTGATAAAGATAGGAAACTTTATGTAGATGCGCTCCTTACTCTAAATCCCTAATAATGTCTTTGTGTGGCTGGAGAAGGGCATAAAATAGGACTGTGAGGGTTCTCTCAGCTCCTCCTGGGCCATCTCTCCACTACTGTCTGTCATATTCAGAAGGCAAGGAGGCAGCTCTCGGGACCCTTCCGGGAGCCTCTGGCAGGATTCTGCTTAAAAAGGGTGTAGCATTGGACGCCCATGCCCTAGCCCCAAGGAACTGCCTACCTGCTGTTCCTGAAAAACCAGGGCAAAGACGGATTTACTAAGCTGATCACAAGCCCCTTAGCAGGTAGGATGGGTATGAGAGGTGCACAGATGTGTATGTGCCTTGCCTATTGCCTGCCAGTTCTCATATTAAACTCTGTAAGGGGCAGCCAGGTGGCTTTGTGGATAAAGAACCAGACTTGGAGACGGGAGGTCCTGGGTTCAAATCTGACCTCAGACATTTCTTAGCTGGGTAACCCTGAGCAAGTTATTAAACGAATTACCCATCCCTGACTGCCCTTCTGCCTAGGAATCAATATCTGGGTCTGATTCTACAACAGAGATCAGGGTTATTAAAAAGAAAAAAATAAAAGATGACACCATAACTTCTCCCAGCCTCCTGTCTACATCCAAAGAAGGAAGTTGAGCAGATGGACTTCTGGGGATCCTAAGACTAGAACCCAGATGCCATGCCTGGGTCAGAGTTCCCTAAAACACCATGAAACATGTGCCTGGGGCCTCGTGGTGAAAGCTGTCCTCTCTGTACTTTTTTTAGGGGTTGGGGTGGAAAAGGGAAGAATGGCACAGCTCCTGATGGCTCGAGTCCCTGGGGACCGTGCCTGATGGATTCGCCTTCTGGGGAGGCTGTACCCGCTCGGACCTTGGCACCTCTCTGCCTATGGAAGAGGAGAGAATGGAACCTCTGTCCCAGAGGAGACAGGCCTTTCCCTCTGGGGCTGGTCAGGGCACATCCAGGAGAAGGAGCGCGATCCTTCCATCCCCTTCCCCTTCCCCCACCCCAGAGCCCACAGCAGGATCAGAAATGGGGCCCCCAACCCCATATGGTAGGATACCAAAAAGTTGGGGGTGGTAGTGGTGAGGGTAGCCTTTGAATTCATGGTCATATTTTTGTTTTGTTTTGAAACCCTTATTTTCTGTCTTAGTAACAACTCTAAGATAGAAGGGTAAGAGCGAGGCAATAGGAGCTAAGAGACTTGCCCAGGGTTACCCAGCTAGGAATATCTGAGGCCAGACTTGAACCCAGGACCTCCCTATTCCAGGTCTGGTGCTTTATCCATTGAGCCACCCAGCTGTTCCCCCCAATCATGTATGAATGAACCTCGTGTGAATAGGCATAAGAAAATCCCTACATGAGTTAGTTCTCCCTGAAACCAAGTATAGAAGAGGCGGTACATGTTAAGGCTCAGGTCATGGACATCGCCTAGATATGGGTGGGAAAGAAAATTCACACGGATGTGTACATACACTCACTGTCCAATTAGCAATCCAAAACTTAGCCAATATAGCGTTACCTTCCTGCCCTTCCCTGGGGAAATACACAGAGAAACAATCAGCCTTTTCTGCCATTTGCCCAAGCTTTCTGCATGATTGGCTGGGGTGGATGGGCCAGGGCTGGGCTAACCGCTCTCCCCTCCTGAGCCTTCCCAGAGGTCAGAAGCAGTGTGAGGGAGTGGTGGGGATGCTTTCTTGCCTGCTCGATGTCATTAAATGGGGACAAAAAGAAAAGATGCTGTGGCTCAGTTCCCTCCACATCCCCTCCTTTCTATCAGTTCCCTTCTCTCTCCCCTTGTGTCTCAGCTCCCCCCTCCTCCTCTTGGGTCTCAGCTCCCCCCACTTCCCCCCTTCTACCAGTTCCCTTCTCCCCCCGCCTTGTATCTCAGCTCCCTCCCTCCTCCTCTTCTTGTGTCTTAGCTCCCCTCATATTCCCCCCTTATAGCAGCTCCCTCCCCCTTTGTCTCAGCTCCCTCCCTCCTCTTCCTCTTGTGTCTCAGCTCCCCTCATATCCCCTTCTATCAGCTCCCTTCTCTCCCCCTTTGTGTTTCAGCTCCCCTCTCTTCCTCCTATGTCTCAGCTCCCCTCATATCCCCCCTTCCAGCAGCTCCTTCCCCCCTTTGTCTCAGCTCCCTCCCTCCTTCTCCTCCTCTTGTCTCAGCTTCTTCCACCTCCCTCCTTTCTATCAGCTCCCTTCTCTCTTCCCCTTTGTGTCTCAGCTCCCTCCCTCCTTCTCCTCCTCTTGTCTCAGCTTCTTCCACCTCCCTCCTTTCTATCAGCTCCCTTCTCTCTTCCCCTTTGTGTCTCAGCTCCCTCCCTCCTTCTCCTCCTCTTGTCTCAGCTTCTTCCACCTCCCTCCTTTCTATCAGCTCCCTTCTCTCTTCCCCTTTGTGTCTCAGCTCCCTCCCTCTTCCTCCTCCCCCTGTGTCTGAGCTCCCCCCACACCACACCCCCTTCCCATGGGCTCCCTTCTCTCCTCCCCTTCTCTAAGTCCCATTAAGACCACAATGCAGACAGGTGCATGTGGGTGTCTGCCCTCTCCCCCACCTCAATTGTCTGGAACCCAGGACAGAAGGTGGCTGGAATGACAAAGCCAAACACTGACGTCAAGGGGAGAGGAGAACACAGTGGAGCAGGTGGGGAGCCAGCCCGGGGCAGGAGTGATTCAGGCTGCAGGGCTGGGGGAAATGAGACACTTTAGCTCTGTCTCTGAGTGTGTGTCTGTGCATGGATGACACCTCTGGGGGGCGGTAAGGCGGGCAGACTTATGGCCACATATGAAGGAACTCTGGGCGAGCAGCTAAGAAAGTCAGAAGCAGGGGAAGGTGGCAAGAGCCTTGGCCTTGGAACCCAAAGCCGAAGCCTCAACCCCCCAGCCACTGTTTAAGAGCCGTGTGACCGTAATAAGTCAGCCTCTGGGACTTGGTCTTCTCCTCTGTAAAGTGGGGATAATCAAGGGTGTCCCAGCTTTTGGGGCATCCCAGCGCTCACAGGGCTATTGTAAAGATCAAAAGAAAAAATGCTTGGAAAGGGTTCTGTAGCTATTTTACAATTTGTAGATTGATGGGTGCCTGGGCTGTATTTAAACTTTAAAATGCTATAAATGCCAGTTATTCTATAATAATACATATAATGACAGGGTTCCACAGTGGGTAGAGCTCTCTGAATTTGGAATCAGGAAGACCTTTGAATTCTCTCTCAGAATGACCACTTGGGTGGCCACATGGCAAGCCACTTTTTTTAAACCCTTATCAATACTAAATATTAGTTCCCAGGCAGAAGAGCGGTGAGGGCTAGATAGGGGGGCAGGTGACTTTCCCAGAATCATAAAGCTGGGAAGTGTCTGAAGCCAAATTTGAACCCAGGACCTCCCATCTTCAGGCTGGGTTCTCTATCCAGGAGCCATCCAGCTACTCCAACATGGCAAGTCACTTAATGTCTGCTTGCCTCAGTTTCCTTCACTGGGAAATGGGGATCATACAATAGCAGCTACTACCTTGAGGGTTGCTGTGAGGCTCACACAAGGTGCTTTTTACTTAGCCCAGTGCCTGGCACACAGTAGGTACTCAATAAATACTTCTTCCCCTTCCCCATCCCTTTCCCCTTCCCAAAGTTGGTCCAACATCCCCTGGGACGAGGGAAGAGCCTCGGAGGATGTCCTCCCTTGCTTCTCCTCCCCCTCGCCTTCCTCACCTTCATGGATGGTAATGATGTGTGGGTGGTTGAGCGATGACATGATCTCAATCTCCCTCCGGATGTGCAGCAGGTCCTGCTCATCTTTGATTTTATCTTTCCGGATGGACTTAATGGCCACCTGGGAGAAGAATGGGGGAGGGAGGGAGAGATTAGGACGGGAGGTGAATGGGTTTATCATATTCATTTCTTCAAAGTCTCTTTTCCTACAGACATATTATCTCTGAAAGGATGAGCTACTACGCCAGGCTGAATGTCCCTGGGGCAGCTAGGTGGCTCAGTGGCTAGAGAGTCAAGCCTGGAAAAGGGAGGTGTGGGGTTCAAATCTGGCCTCACATATTTCCTAGCTGGGTAGGTGAGCCTAGGCAAGTGACTCAACCCTGATTGACTAGATCTTGCCACTCTTCTGTCTTAGAATTGATACTAAGACAGAAGGGAAGGATTTTTAAAAAAAATAGGATGGGAAGACAGCTAGGTAGCACAGCAGATAGAGCACCAGGCACTACAGACAGGAGGCCCTGGGTTCAAATAGGACCTCAGACACTTCCTAGCTGGATGACCCTGGGCGTCATTTAACCCCCCATTACCTAGCCTTTACCGCTTTTTTGCCTTGGGAAAATAAATAAAATAAATTCTAACCCTGACTTTGGAAATCAGAATAAGAGGAAATGGTGGAATTGATTGTCAACTCTAGGATGGGGGGTGGGAAGAGGGGAGGGAGACAACATTCATCATATAACCTTGGAAAACTTAGGTGTAAATTTGTTAGTGGAATAAAATAAAGTTAAAAAAAAGAATAAGGGGGAAACAGGCTTAGACTGCAGTTTGCTGGATACAACTAAGATGTGACAAAGAATTTCTTGCCCCGGGAGGCTCTTAGGTCATCAGAACAGCTGACAGAGAATCTCAGCTTCTCAGGTGATTTGTGACACTCCCCAGAGGTGCTGGGTGCCCTCTATTCCTTGGGACAAGCAGGAAGAGCTTCAGGGATCCCTAACCTTTTTTTGGTAGAATGAAACCTATGGACCCCTTCTCAGAATCATGCATACATTCAGTGTATGAAATCAACTACATTACATCACAAAGGAACCCAATTCTACCTACAAACAGTCACCAAAAAGGCAAAAAATAAAAATGAAAAAGCGAGTTCAAGGACCCCAGACCAAGACACCCTCCTGCCCTAGGGCCAGAGTCTCTGTTGTTTGAGGGAGCTAGGAGGTATGGTGGGACTAGAGTCTGAATCTGGTCTCAGGATGTTCACTGAGTAGTGACTCTGGGTAAGACTCTTAATTTGAGTTTGCCTCGGTTTCTTCATCTGTCAAATGGGAGTGATAAAAGCACCTACCCCCACATGGTTATAGTGAGGATGAATAATATTCGTAAAGCCCCTCTGGCACAGAGCAGGCACTATTATTATTACTAGACCTGGGAATGTCTGGGGAAAAACAGAATTGAGGCAGCTCTTGGTGGAAGCCAATCCCTCTCAAAGTCAAAATGCTGCAGAAGGCACTAATCCCACCTCTGCTCTTCTCCCAAGGTAGGAGTTTCCGCTGACCTATCTACCCACTGTGAAGATGAGGAAGCATCCTGGAGACAGAGCTCTCTTGCTCGGAGGAGCAGGAGGGGAAACTGAGGAAAATCTGCTTGCCAGGAGCCCTCAAGAACATATTTTTTAACCCTGAGGGAGTCCTTCTACTTTGCAAGCTCAGAGCAGCAGGGGCTACCTTCCTCACCACAAGGAAGCAGCTGGACTAGGGGGACGTAGGGGAAAGCAACCTAGTCAGTACTGGGGAAACAAAGTCAGAGACTTGGGATCTTTATTATGGGAAAGTCAGCCATTAGGGTGGATTATAGGATGGGGATCAGCCTTCTCCCAATAACCTCTTGTCTGCTGAGGGCTGGAACAGTAAACACAAGATTTCTTCCCGCAGCCAGCCTGACAGACTAGTTTTTAGAAACCTGAACACTGGCAGAGGTGAATGGCTCCTGATTATAATACCCCGGGAGGCTCCTCTCCAGAGGGGCTTGAATATTTGCCCCCAGCCCCCATCAGCCAAAGGGGGACAGAGAAAAGGAAACCATCCCAGGAGAGGAGGGGCCTCTAATCCACTCTTTCAAAAGGGTCCCAAAGGCAGACAATGCCCTCCCTGGCTCAGAGGGACAGCCAACTCTGCTGGGACCGAGTTCCCCCATCGGACAAGAATGCGGAACAGTCATAATCCAGTAAGAAGAGCTGGCTCACAAAGCCAAGAGCCTGGTCACCCCAGCAACAGGGCCAGGGGGATGGCCTGGCCTCCGCCCCCAGCCCTCTCTCCCAAGCCCCAGGAGGAGGGGCCCAACGTAGCCCTAGTGAATGGGCAGAGTGGAGAGCCCGCTAGGAGCAGGGTAGCGGGGACAATGGGCAAGGCAGGAGAGGGAGGCGGAGGTCAGTCACCCCAGAGGCCTCCTTCCCGAATATCCAGAATGAATGAGACCGCATAAATGAGGCCCACTAGGAGGAGGTGGGATCGCCGCCGCTCCTCTTCTTACCTTGTCCCCCACTATTTCTCTGGGTAACCAACACATTCCCGGGGCTTCTTCTCCAGAGGCTAAAACCAATTCCCCAAGTGGCTTTGGGGAAGTCACTTAAAACTCTGGGTCTTGACTTTCACTGCACAATCCTATTCTGGGCCCTCCCTTCCCTTTTTCTGGGAGCCCGTTTCAATAGACCCCAGATATAAAAGCGCTTTGGGTTCTCCAAAATAAAGGAGCTATAGAAAAAGTATTATTGTCATATAATTTTTAAAATTGTCTAATAAAAAACACCCGTAAATGTAGATCAAACAGCAAGTAATAATTGAGCACTTATTAGAGCGCCGAGCAGAGAAATAAAATACATACATATTAGTCATAAATTTACACGGGCCAACAAGCCCAGATCCCCAAAACAAGTTGGGCCAGGCCTGGAAGTCAGCAGACCTGGGTGTGAATCTTCTCCGTGGGTATAGAAGGGAATCTCTTTTCCTTGCTAGCTGGGACGATTTCATTTTGGACTACCTTTGTTTGTTCAAAGGAGACACTTTTTGTTATAGTGAACCAAAGTGGGTGACTGTGGACAGCTCTTCCCATCTCTCTCAGCCTCGGTTTCCCCCTTTGTAAAATGGGAGTGAGAATATTTCTACTCCCTAGCTCAAGGCTGTTGTGAGAAAGGCTTTGTGAACACCAAAGGACTCTATAAAATGTGGATTGCTGTTATTATTTATTATCATCATAAAATAAATTAGGTTGCCAGCAAGTAGGAATGCCAGGTAACAAGGGAATAACTATCCTGGCCGGCACCCCTGAGCCTTAGTGGTAGAGAAGGAATGATGGACCAGAAAGACTAGCTCACCATTTAGCCGACTCCCACCCCACCTCCCCAAGGAGGTCAAGGACAGAATCAAAGGGCCAGTATGGACCAAAACGTTCAGAAAGTGGGTACCCATCATCTGGGGAAAGGCTGAAAAATCTATGGCTCAGGAACGTAATGGAATATTATTACTGGGGAGAAAGGAACATGAAGAATCAAGAGGAATATAGGAACACCTGAAAGAACTGAACCGAAAGAATAAACCAAGAGGACGACAATGAAATGTAATGAGAGTTTTTCATATAAATTAAAAGGAAACCAGATTCTGAGTAAATGCAAAATGAACAATGATTCAATGTGTTCATCAGATTTGCTGATTTTCCCTTTCTTTTGGGGGGGGCAGGGAGGGAAGCTTTAAAAATATTATGTGTTATATAAAATGATTCTCTGATGGGGAAAAGAACTGGAGGAAATTTGGGTGATTAAAAAAAAAAGCAAAGATACCATTAAAAAACCTTTTTTTTTTTTAAAGTAATGATGTTCCCAGACAACAAGTGAGGAACTCTGATTACAAAAGGATATATATACAACATCAGATATTTTTGCATAATTCTTTTCCTTTGTCACATCATGAGGGTTGATCCAGAAGGGTAGGGGTGGGAAATGATATGTGAAGAACAAAAGCATGAATAAAACATTTTTTAAAGCTTTTCTAAGTTTCATTTAATCCTCCCAACAACCCAGTGTGACAATATTATTATTCCCATTTTTTCAGACTAGGAAACTCAAGGCCCACAGGTAAAATGACTTGGCCACAGTAACATGGTGAGGCTGGTAAATCTCAGAGCAGGAACCCAGACTCTGGTGTTTTTTCTGCCACACCAAGTTTCTCACTCCTTGTTTCTTCTGCTTTCTGTCCCAAAGGACATCTCAGCTTAGCTGGGGTCCCCGAGGGGTGGGAGGGGCTTGCCAATTTTGTTTTCCAGCCCAGAAACAGACTGTGTCATTAGAGCTCCTTGTTGGTCCCCAAACAGGTGACAAGATGAGAGCACTACTGACTTGTACTCTGGCTTCTCCTGCCTTCCCTCCATTCTACTGCTGGTCTGAGCAAGAAGCTATTTATCCGAGGGTCCCTGGTGGACACTCTGCAAATCCCATCTCTTCCTAGGAGTTTTTCTGGGGACCTTTTTCTAACTCTTTGAGGGTTTAGGACAACATCATACACTGGGGCAGGACAAGAGCCTTTCTCCTTACAGAATAGCCAGACAAAGGCCAGGAAGGACAGGATCAGTATTCTACCGTCCAACCTCACCCATGAGCTCATCCAGAGGGAATAAAAACAACCACAATAATAAAAGTATGAACATCAATTGAAAGCAGCTTCTAATGGAAAAAGCCACAGACTGAAACCAGGAGATCTAGAAAATTCTGGCACAGTCACTAAACAATCTACACAGAGACCAGACCTCATGGCCTTAGACACTTAGCTGTGTGACCTTGGACAAGTCACTTAACCCCAATTGCCTAGTCCTTACCACTGTTCTGTCTTGGAATTGATATTAGAGAAGGTAAGGGCTTAAAAAAAGGGCGGGGTGCTCCTAGCTACAGGGGTGGAAGTTATAGGGAGTCCTATTTCAATTTCAACAGAAGAATTGCTTAAAAAGCTGTCTTTAAGAAGAAAGAAAACTTCTCATCAGTAGGGAGTTCTCTGTCTACCACTGGAGATATTCACCAAAAGGCTAGATAACGATACGGCAGGAATGTTCCACCAGCTGTCTAAGATTCTTCTAAACTCTTAAATTTGACTCTTTTTCTCAAAAAAGCAATAGCTCTAGGCAACTGCCACATCAGATTTTTGTAAGATTATGATGTCATCTCGTAACCAAGTATGCTTCCATGAATAAAGACGAGCATTATAAAACACTTGATGGTTTTCAAAGCATTTTCCACATATTATCTCTTTTATTTATTCTCACATCAGCCCTAGAAGGTAGGTGCTATTATAATCTCCATTTTGCAGATGAGGAAATTTAGGCAAATGGGTGATCTACAACTAGTAAGTACTTGAAGCTAAGATTTGAACCCAGGTCTTCCTGACTCTAGGTCCAATGCTCTTATTTACTCTTTCCCTCCCTACTAACTAATTTAAACTACATCTTGGGGCCTCCGGATCCCCATCAATTAACCAATATGCATTTATTAAGTGCCTACTATGTGACAGGTACTGGGGAATAAGTAATAAGAAGGCAAGCCTGAACTCTGTCCCCCTAAAACTTTTTTTGGTTCATGGTTAAGAAACCAGGCAGATCCAGAATTAGAACAAAAAAGGAGAGGAGAGTGCAGTTGTGTGGCTCAGAGGATAGAAAGCCAGGACTAAAGACAGGCAGTCTTGGACCTCAGACCCATCCTAGTGGTGTGACCCTGGGCAAGTCACTTAATCCCAATTTGCCTGCCCTTTACTACTCTTTTGCCTTCAAACTACTACTTAGTAGTGACTCTGCAACCCAAGGTAAAAGGTTTTTAAAAAGAGAAAGAAAAAGAAAAACAGATCTGGAAGAGATGTCAGAGGTTATCTGATCCAATCCAGATCTAAAACATAAATCTTAGCTAGCCTTTACCTCTCTTCTGCCTGGAAACCAAAACTTGGTATTGATTCTAAGATGGAAACTATAAGAGTTTAAAAAAAAAAAGGCTACATGGACAGTAACGGTGAGGAGAACTGGCCAGAGTAGACAGTGGGCAGTAAGTGACTTCACCTCTTAGCCTCAGTTTCCTCCTAAGTACAACGAGTAACTGGGCTCCCTGATTCCTTTCCATTTGAATCCTTCCATCCTTATTTCCAACCTGCCCCCTTCTGTGGCTTCTTGGCCAGCCTGATTCCCCCTTCTCTGGGCTGCTAGTTCTTTTCCAAAGGCTCACAAGGAAGACAATGTTCAGCATCTAGCTTTGGGCCTCAGGCCTTCTCCCCACACACCTGTCCTCTTGCCAAGGTGGATGCCTGGGCCCCGGGTGTGGAAAGTATCGTCTCTCTAGAGAACTGGCAAACGGGGAAGGCTGTGAGAGCCCAAGAAAGAGACCCTGAGGGGGCCAGAGCCGCTGGGTTTCAGGGACGTGTCTGGGGGATGTGGAGTGAGGGATGGCACCTGGAGTAGGAGCTGTCACCTACAACTGGACAGGGGAGGCAAGGCAAGGAGATGACCCACTTAGATAAGTGGCCGGAGAGGGGCGGAGAGGCTGGCACCAATGTGGGCACCCTGAGTCTGCTGCTGGAAATTGGCTCCTAAAGGAAGAAAAACTTTGACCGGCCTTCTCTGCCCTCATGGCAGGTCCCCCTGCCTCAACCTGCTCCACCCTTCTTGCCAAGCTGCCCAGGCAAGGAGCTTCACAACCCAGCCCTGTGTGTGTGGCTTGGCCAGGGCCCAAGGATGGGAGCTGCCTGCAGCCAGCAGCCTCCCTCTCCCCCTCTCCTGCTCACGGGCTTGCTGCAGAGGAGGTCGGCATAAGAAGGAACACCCGGAGAGAAAGGAGCCCCTTCAGGAAGCTGACTAGAGAGGGGGACGGGGGACCACAGCCTGCCCACGACCGCTGGGGAC
The DNA here is from genome assembly GCF_027887165.1 of Monodelphis domestica. Taxonomy (NCBI): domain Eukaryota; kingdom Metazoa; phylum Chordata; class Mammalia; order Didelphimorphia; family Didelphidae; genus Monodelphis; species Monodelphis domestica. Next base: position 109,888,883 of record NC_077228.1, read on the forward strand.
AGTGTGAAATGAGAGCTAAGTCAGCCAGGATCAGGAGTTTGCTTTATCCATACTCCTCATGGACTCTACCTTGGATCCTCCCTAGACCCAGGGGAGGCCCTTAGAGCCCATCCATCCATCTTACAAATGAAGAAACTGAGGCCCAGGGCATTGTCACTTGCCTATACTTATAGAAGTATCAGAGCGGAGAAATGAACCCAAGTCCTTGGACTCCAGAGCCCCTGCCCTTTCTGCTATGCTCAGTGAGGCTGGCCAATAAATATATACCAAGGAATGAAATAAAGCCATTCTCTGGAGCACCATAAACCTAACTCAAAAGCCCAGAATACTGAGGAACGGAGGACAACTGCAATACAGATATAGAGGGGGGGAAATGAAGGAGGGAAAAGAGGATCATATAAAGGAGGACGCTCTTTGGGAAAAGGCTGGGTCTAATAATTGCACAAGGATCTCTGCTCTCTTACCAGGTTCCAGGCCATTCTGGACTGGGGCCAAAGGGCAGAGACCGATTAGAGAAAGCCAGACACGGACAGTGGTTTACCTGGCACTGATCATTGATCTGATTATCCAGTAGGATCTGGGCTTAAGACCATATGGTAGGCTCTGGTCTAGGGTTTTATAGGTTGATTGCTCCTTGGGATGATGCCTAGTGTGGAATTCAGGCAATTCTGCCATCATAAGCACATGATGCCAGGATGAGTGAGTGTCTCTAGGCTGGGGGCATAGGTCCTGGAGCTCCCTGCTGGGGAAGAACAGGAGGAAATGTCATTGAGATGCCAGGAGTATCCTCAGGAGGCTGAAGGATGCAGGGCAAATATTTGCCTTCCCTTTGATGCCTTTCTGGAGGATCCATTAACAACCTTCCTCCTTCCTCTCCTCAGACAGGACAGTCCCATCTGGCTTCTGATGATGACATGTCAAAGCTGGTTGGGGGTAGGTGGGAAATCATTCCTCCCCATGTTCCCAACCCAATCCTGGGGAGTGGAACCAGGGACTCTTCCTTTGAGGACACTATACAAACCTTTGACTTCAACGAATCCAGGTGAAAACTATTAAGTACTTACTATGCTCAAGGCACTGGACATGAAGATAGAAATGATACAGAGCCTTCTCTGAAGACACTTACAATCTGCCACTACTATCTAGGTAAATTTGAACAAATTATTTAATTTCTCTCTGGGCCTCAGTTTCTTCATCTGCAAAAATGAAGATAATGGACCTCTAAGGCTTCTTTCAGCTTTAAATCCTTGATCCTAATGGAGGGGAAAGGCATTACAAAAACTGAATTAAGAAATATGAGAGGGGCATCTAGTGGCACAGTGGATGGGCCTGGAGATGGGAGGTCCTGGGTTCAAATATGATCTCAGACACTGATCCCTTGCAAGTCACTTAACCCAATTGCCTAGCGATTCCTGGTCTTAAGAACTGATCCTGGGGGAGGGGGAAGGAGAGAAAGGGGGGAGCACAACAGTATCAGTCATTTCAAGGGAGAATAGGAGAGGGAAATCAAGGAAGACTTCATGAAGGAGGCACACAATGCTTGGGAGTAGACTAAAAGCCTTACTAAATACAAGCATTTGCTGATTGAAGAAGTGGTTGGTACCAGAGTGAAGCAATGACAAAAGGGTTTTCTTTCTCCTAGGATAAGCCCTCTTCTCAAGACAGGGGCTGAGGAGCTGCCTTGTGAATTGAGAGTCTATAATCACAGCTGTACTATGGTACAGGGTGGGAATATCACCCTGGGTATGCTCCTACAAGTTCTAAAGAACAGAAGTCCTGGTACCCAGCTCTGCTCATAAAAACTTCAAGTTTTGTTACTTCTGGTTCTTCCTTTTGAAAAAGGAGTGCAGGCTCTGAGAACCTTAAGAACACATCTCTCTTTGGGGCTTAAAGAGAGGACAAGGAGGCAGTGGCATGAGGAACTCATTTCAATCCAAAAACATCAGAGGAAAGACTCTAATCTCAAAACCCCAGATCCTGCTCACCTGGCGCTTGTACTTCAGAAAGAAAAAGAAACGTGAAGTACAGTATTGCCCAACAGCTCCAAGCTGGCAGTCAGAATCTGGGGACCGTGCCAGGCATTAGAAGTGAAAACACACACACGATTCTATTGATTGGTCCACAATCCATCTCCCATCTCCACCCATCTCCAACCATCTCCCTCCTTCACAAGAGAAGAACTTTTGCATTTCAAATCAGCAACTGACAAAAGCAGCAAACACCAGTAAGGGGTGGAGACTGGGGTCAGATCCAATATGGTAAACCTTGACCTTTAAGGACATTAAAAAACAAAAGAAAAACTCATCCAAAAATCCCCACAACCTTTTCCTACTAGAATCCGTTCTTTAGGGGTTTTGTTTCTCTTCTGGTATTCCCCATTCCAGATAATGGCTGGCCTCTTGGATTTCAGATCCCAGAGAGCTTGTTTCAGTTTTGCTGAAGGATTTCCTCGCTCCCCCAGCCTTAAAGGGGATCCTGAAGCCCCAATTCTCAAACGCTACTAGAAACGAGTTTACATAAAGTATCCTTCCGGCTAACCCAAACCTCAGCAGTCCCCAAGCTCATCGCCCACAATACCCAAAGGTTCAATCTCTGCTTTTGTTTCTTCACGGTAAAGGGGGGTGGGCGCAGGTCTCTCTTTAAATTGAACCTGGATGGCAGCAGTTGAAAGAGACAATGGGGTATAATAGCAGGAGGAATGACTAAATCCCAGACTTTTCCCCAGAGGCAGCCAGCAGTTTGTCCCAGCGCGGGAGCTGACAGGTGGATCTCAGGAATTGGGAATGTTCCCAAATAAAATACTTATTTTTCTCTTCCACCCTTGAGTGGAAACATTCAAAGCTACCCAAGTAGGTACTCCAAGGATACATTTCTCATCTTTCTTTTTTCCTGCTCACCCGCTATCGAATCCAAACTACCAGATGGTTGGATTTTTTTTTCCTTCATAGGGAAGTTCACAGGTGAGGAGGTTTCGCTTGCCCCTTCACAGATAGCTCTGGGCATCTAAATAGGGTTCAGGTTCGCTCCTGGAACGACTCGGTCCCCTTCCCCATCACCCAGGCTGCGCACGCTGCGTAGACTCCCCCCCCCCCCCCCCCCCCCCGGCCAAAGCCGAGTGCTCGGTACTCACCAGTCTGCCCGATCGCTCTCTCGCTTTCTGCACCTTTCCGTAGGTCCCTTTGCCCAAGGTTTCCAGGAACTCGTAGTGGTGCCGCAAATTGTGCTTGTGATGATGCCGCTTTACTGCCTGCTTCTTCATCAGAGGCTTGGGAGACTTGATGAGTCCATCGGCAAGGGGCAAGGCGAGCCCCATGGAAGGGGAAGAAGCCAGGCTGGAGCGTTTAGGGAAAGTGAAAGGCTCCATGGAGTTAGGAAGGAGAAGCAGGCGGAGACGCCGGAGACGCAGCCCAGAACCAAGAAGGAAATCAGTAGAAAGCAGCAGCCGCCACCGGGAAAGCTCAGCTGCGCAGGGGCCCGGGGCACATGTGTAAGCTGCCTAGGGGTTGAGAACGAAACTTAGAAATAGAAGAAACTGACTGAGACTCTACATTCCAAGTTCTAATAAATGCTGCAAGCCCCCTGCAGCCTGGCCCCACCTTCAACCGCCCATTGGTCAGTTACTATGTTTCACGTGACCTAGGACGCTTCGATTGGCTCATCTCTGCCTCTGCGAACGCTCCCCCTCCCCCTTCGGCATGACTGCAAAAGGTGTCAATGAAGGTCCTGCCCTCTTGGTCGCCAGTTACCGAGGGACAGAGAAGGGGAGAAAGGGGCGAAGGATTCTAGCAGAGAATGCTTGGGGGAATTTGGCAGCCAATCATGGGCCTGAGGATGGACTGAGAGCCTCTGATTCTCGAGAACTGCGGAATTTCCCAGCTATAAAGTTAAACCGCTCACTTCGTGGAGCTGGGACAATGTTAAAGTGATTTGGGAGCTCATTGTCAGGGTTTCTCTGGTGATGTCATCAGCCCCGCTTCAGCTGTAGTGGTACTTTCTATGGGAAGACCAAGTATAGGAGGCGAGATAGCAATCTTTTAAACCAGAAGTCATTAACCTCTTTTTTGTCATGGATCCCTTTGACATTCTGGTGAAGCCAGTTTCTCTTTCTCAGAATAGTGCTTTTAAATGCCTAAAAGAAAGAAAGTACATAGAATTAGAAAGGCAACCACTTATAATAAAATCATTATGTAAATACTTTCAAAAGCATACAAATTCTCTGACCCCAGATAAGAACCCCTATTTTAAACCCTTAAGAAACCTGACCTCCCTGAAGTCTGCCCAGATTCCCTCCAGCTAAAAGGGAATTTACTCAAATTCTCAGAAAGTTCTGTGGTTAGGTGGCTCAATGGATTGAGAGCCAGGCCTAGAGATGGAAGATCCTGGGTTCAAATATGATCTCAGATACTTCCTAACAGTATTGATTTTAAGATGGAAGGTAAGGGTCTAAAAAGAAAGAAAAAGCTTTCCTTTCCTTTGCTCTCGTCTCTTCTAGCTTATGTTCTCCTTGCCTATGGACATGCCATAATTCTTGTATCTAGCCCTAGGATAGTGTAAACTCCTGGACAGTACTGCTATTTCACCTTCCTGTTCTCATCCTCTGGCACAATCCCTTGCACCTAGTAGACAGTAAGTACTTACTAAATGTTAAGTATTGACTAATCACCCTAAGATGCCCCAGTATAAGTGCTTACCTGCTTTGGTAATGAGTTTTCCTCATCAAGAAGTCTCCTCTTATTAATCTAGCCACAAGTTTAGTCTCAGCCCTTATTACTTGTATGCCCAGTGATTGATACAATTATCTAGCATATACTATATAGCACAAATACATAGACTTGTTAATTGATGGATCTGTCAAAGCTCTCCCATTACTGGTTCCCTCTTCGACTGAATAAAAAATCTAGTTCCAGGGAGAATTTTTAACTATCCAAATGTGATCAGAAGGAAAACAAAATGAACTATGGGAAATGTGTCTGCTGTGGGATGACTTTGGGGCTTATCTTTTTCCCTGGAAATAATAATGTCATGGTATATAACTTGCATTTCTATAGCTCTGAAAAGTTTATAAAGTATATTCCTCACTCTTTCAAATGAGTAGAATGACCAAGACAGACAAGACTCAGAGATCTGAACACTTAATTTTTATATATTAGAAGGGTAAAGTGATTTTCACAGAAAAACAGGTTTGCAAGCAGCTAGGTTGCTCAGTGGATAGAGCCAGGTTCAGGGTTGAAAGGACAGGACAGGGTTTCAAATGCTACCTCAGATACTTCTTAGCTAGGTGACTCTGGGCAAGTTACTTAACCCCAATTTCCACAGTCTTACCACTCTTTAGTCTTGAAACTAATATTTAGTATTATTCTAAGGTGGAAAGTGAGAGTTGTAAAAAAGAAGAAAAACACATCTGGAAGAGATATCAGATATCTTTTGATCCAACCCAGATCCAAAACATAAATCTGATCTATAACATCTCTAAACAAGGGATTAATTGATTGGTCTCCACTTGAAAAACACAGAACTCATTATAGACTGTGAAAATTGTTCGGATTCCCCCTTTTATCAAGCTGAGATGGTCACATGAAGTTTCTGGCAGAGTCAATACTAGAACCCAGTTTTCTAGACTCCTAGCCTAGTGAGTGCTTCTCTACTATACCAAGCTCTCTGTTCACATCTCTTGGAGTGAAAGGAGAGAGAGAGAGGGGTATAAGGAAGGAGGAAAATAGAGTGAATAAAAGGATAAATAGGAAGCAAAATGAAGGCTAAGAGTAGGGGTGGGTGGGAGAAAGAGAGAAAAGCTCTTATCTGTTGTCCTTTCCTATATTTTCTGAGTTAGGTCCCAGAACTTAGAATGTAGTTGAAAAGGACCCTATAGTTCATCTGGTTTAACCCATATCTGATATAATTCTATTTCATACAGACTCTACATGAAAAATAGAAGTTCTATACGTATCTCCCACTCCTAATAACCTTGTATCTTTGAGGTGGGAAGGAGTTGGTTGGGGAGATTGGGATGGAGGACATCAATCTCTGGTACATTTCCTTGAAGGGATCTCCCCAACCCCTTTCCCCCAGCCAACCACAGCCATCTGGATGGATTCCAACCGTTACTGATGGAAGTCCAAGATGACATCTCCAGCTTTGCTTTCCAGAATCCATCAGGGCTGATGATCGAGTTAGTGGGAGGTTGATGGGGAGGGTTGTAGAAAGACTCCCAGAGGGATCATACCCTGAATCCACTGAGTATCTGTCTTCTTTCTGATTCCCAAGCTCCTTTCTTGGGAGGAATGTCCTCCAGTGTAGTGAAATAACTCAGGAGTTAGACTTGCTGCATGACCTTATTTCAATGTGTCTCTATTCAGCTGGGGTGCTAACACCTATACCATATCCCTCCCTAGTTTGTTATGAAGAAAACGCTTTTTAAACCATAAAGATCCATTGTTATGGCTATTAAAACTGTAGGAACCAGGGCTGGGGTTGGCCTTGCCAGATCCATGGCTAGTGAGGGAGCCACCATACAGAAATGGGGAAATTTCTGTAATTCATGCACCATTTTGTAGCCATATTTTCCTTTGACCCCTACAATAAGAGCAGAGAAGATCTCCTATCCCAGAGCAGGCCCAGGAGGTGATTCAATCTCTTGGACTTGCACTGCTCCCTAGGCAGATATAGGAAGATAATGCCTTTAACCATTTTGCCAGTGGACTGTGGGCTAGGTAGGTGGCCTGGTCCATAGAGCCATAGACTTGGCAACAGCAAAGACCTATGTTCAAATTCTGCCTCAGCTACTTACCGGCTATGTGACCCTGGGCAAGCCACTTATCATCCATCAGCTTCAGTCTCCATATATATCTAATAAGAAGAGGTTGGACTTAATGGCTTCCACAGATATGTTGGAGCCAGCTGGAGAGCCAGGCTCTGGAGAGTCAATTATTAAATTTTCTGTGTCAGAATTTATATCTGAGTAATTTGTAAAAGCTACAAACTAGGGCTTGATGTATTGTTTTGTTGATTGTCTAAATTTAAGAAAGTGATGGGAAAATGTAAGTAATTCACATCTAACTTAGAAGTGTGTTCCTTCACGGTTTTGTTCCTGTTTCTTTTGAAATACTGCTCTTAAAATTTTTCTAGTATGCCCCTCTTGGCCCCTAAGATCCCTTCTAGTTGTAAACCTATGCTTCTATGATCTCAATATTTAGCAAACCACCATAATGAATTGGGATCTGGCCTCAGACACTTCCTAGGTGTGTGACTCTGGGCAAGTCACTTGACCCCCATTGCCCAGCCCTTTCTGCTCTTCTGCCTTGGAGCCAACACACAGTATTGATTCTAGGACAGAAGGTAAGGATTTAAATTAAAAAAAAAAAAAAAGGAATTTGGATTTAGAGAAACAGTGTGATACTTGGAAAGGCACAGCAGCCTAAGAGCATGGGGACCAGTGCTTCTACTCTTAGTTTTGCCCTGACTTACCTAGAACACGTGATCTTTTCCTGATGGTGATTTCATCCTTTACTTGTTGGTAGGTGCTACCCCTTCCCCCATGCCCCGGAGGAATCGGGTAAGTCCCTTTCCTCTCTAGAGCCTCCAAAAGAGGATTTCACATTCTTTAGATAAAGTGGATAAGCACCCTAGGTAAGAATTCCCTGGGCATATGACCAGTGTGGAGAACTCATGGTCCTTTGTTCTGGCCACCTTGATGTGCTTCACCATTTCTTTATCATCAGTTGCAATGTGGCATCAACTCTTAGATCCTATCACTGCTCTGGAATTTTTCAGGTGCTTTATGGCTCTAAAATACCAAGCTATATTTCTAAACCTCATTGTTCTCTAAGATCCCCATCCCCACTCCTCTTATCCATCCTGATTAAGACCTTATTATTTTTAACTCTTATCTTCCATCTTAGAAGCAATACTGTGTATTGGCATCAAGGCAGAAGAACAGAAAGGCTTAGGCAATGGAGGTTAAGTGACTTGCCCAGGGTCACATAGCTAGGCAATGTCTGAGGCCAAATTTGAATCTAAGACTCTTGTTTCTAGGCCTGACTCTAAATCCACTGAGCCACCTAGTAGCCTTCTCTTCCCACCAACCATGACCTCACATACCTTCCTGGATGGCACATTTAAGGATCACGAATCTTATCAGTTAAATTGAGGTATGGGTAGTGTACAGACTTCCATTAATTCTGTACCAGTCCAGGAAATTCTTCTCCCTCATTCTAGTTTTCCATTAAAAACCAGAGGTGCTGAGGGCAGTCTGTAGCTCAGTGGATTGAGAGCCAAGCCTAAAGCCAAGGTCCTGGGCTCGAATGTGGCCTCAGACTTCCTAGCTGGGTGACCCTGGGAAAGTCACTTATTCCCTATTGCCTACCCCTTACCGCTATTCTGCCTTAGAACCAATACACAGTATTAATTCTAAGATGGGAAATACAGGTTAAAACAACAGCAACAAAAAACAGACCAAAGCTCTTAACCTGTGTGTGTGTGTGGGGGGGGGGGGGGGGGTCCTTAGCTATATCTCAGTAGGTATTTCATATCTGTGAACTTGGCCTGGAAAATTAAATCTCTATTTCAATATAATTTGTTTCTTTGCAATCCCATTGATTTTATTTTCTGCATTTAAAAACCTTATTCTGAGCAGGGATCCATAGGCTTCACTAAACTACCAAAGGGGTCTATGACCCGAAAAAGGTTCAAGAATCTCTGGTCTAAGCAATATTCCACTTTAGAACCTTTTGGGCCCCATGACTTGGCTAGAACCCCAACCAGGGTATCTGGAGGATTCCTATCCAAGCCCTGTCTGTTTAGCTCTAGCCTGTGAAAGAAAGGAGCATTAGCCATTAGACCAAGGTGGGGTGTCTTGGGCCTGGTAAGTGGTCTATATAAGTCATGCCCAGGAGGCAGGCAGAGTATTCTGAGCCAGGAACAGAGAGCAAATGATCCTAATCTCAGAAACTCAACTCTTCCCTCTTCCCTCCAACCAACCCCCATCCCCAAAGGGAAACTCTCCAAAGAGGGCCAGGGATTGACTGGGGAATTTGCTTACATCACAGTCACCCATTTCTGGGAATTTCCTGAATCTCTAGCTAGGGATGAAGAAGATCTGGGTCTCTTCAAGCCTCCTCCTCCCCCCACCCCATCCCCAACCTCAGGGCAAGGACTCCTCTCAGCTCCCAGCCTCTAAATCAGAGGGGAAGGGGTTAGGAGACACTCACACCCTTTCCCTTCCATTCTTAGAAAGGCTACTCAGAGTCTAGGGAAATTTCATGGAGGTGCCTCCAAGATCTCTGGGCATCTTAAGGACATGACACCTTCATGAAGTTCCCCTAGACTTTGAGTAGCCTTTCTCAGAATGGAAGGGAAGGGGGCAGCTAGGTAGTTTAGTGGGTTAAGAACCAAGCCTAGAGATAGGAGGTCTTGGTTCAAATCTAGCCTCAGACACTTCCCAGCTCTGTGACCTTGAGCAAGTACTTAACCCCATTTGCCTAGCCCTTGCTTCTCTTCTTTGAAATCAATGCATAGTATTGATACTAAGACAGCAGGTAAGGTTAAAAAAAAAGCATGAAAGGGAGAAGTAGAAAGAGGACTAGATAGGGTTCCAGTACACCTGGGTTCCAGCTCCTACTCTGTTATTAACTGACTTTGGGCATGACTGGGCAAATCCTTTCTGACTCTGGGCCTCCGTTTCCCTGTCTTGAAATGAGTGAAGTTGGATTGGATGATCTCTAAGGTCCCTTCTAAAGCTAAACTAATCATTAAAATAATTCATCGCTTCCTAGGTAGTGGCATATGCATCCCTCAACATACAAATACACATGTAAATGCTTATGCCTTCCCTGTGGAGAACCTCCAGTTTATCTCATCTGTATCTTATTTGGATGTTGTTTTTTCCATGTTGTTTGTAAATTCCTTGAGAGCAGGGATTGTCTTTTACCTTTCTTTGTACCTGACAATTCTTAGCCCAGTGCCAGGCACATAGGAGGCACTTGATAAATATTTTTTGGGTGAGGAAAAAAGAAACAAGAAAACTACCATACTATAATAGAAAAGATATTGAACCTGGGTTCAAATGTCACTTCTCTCTCCTACTACTTGTGTTACTTTAGCAAAGTATTTTTTTTTAAACTCTTACCTTCCATCTTAGAATCAATACTAAATATTGGTTCCAAGGCAGAAGTAGTAAGGGCTAGGCAATGGAAGTTAAGTGACTTGTCCAGGGTCACAGAGCTAGGAAGTATCTGAGACTCCATTTGAGCCCATTTGAGCTCTAGACCAGGTTTTCTTGTTTGTTTTTTAAACCCTTGCCTTCTGTCTCAGATCAATACTAAGCATTGGTTTCAAGGCAAAAGAGTGGTGAAGGGGTAGGCAATGGGGGTCAAGTGACTTGCCCAGGGTCACACAGCTAGGGAGTGTCTGAGGTCAGATTTAAATCCAAGATCTTCCATCTCCAGGCCTGGCTCTCAATCCACTGAGCTACCCAGCTGCCTCCTAGACCTGGTTTTCTATTCACTAAGCAACCTAGCTGCCCCTGCAAAGTCTCTGGGTCTCTCTGGGTCTCAGTGTCCTCCTCTGCAAAATGAAGAGGTTGGACTAGACGACTCTGAGGTCCTTTCCAGCTCTAAACTCGTGACCTCTTCCAGACCAAAGTAGCCAATGTCGACATGGGGATCTAGAGATTCTTCAGTTTATTTAGTTTGAGGGTAGAAACCCCAGCTTTTGACCTTGTCACAGGAGAGTTTCCCCCTGAGGGAAGGACCCTCTTCACCAGACAATAGCCATACACTTCAGCTTTGCCACAGTAGGAGCTCATTAGTCTTGCAAGCTGAAGGTCCTGAGTTCGATCCTCAGAAGGAGGGTGTGATATACTGGGAAAGGCTTCTGGAGACAAAAGAGCTACTTAACTTAGGATGGGGTCTACCTCCCACCTGAAGTGGATGTCCATTGCCTGGTGAAGTGGGACCTTCCCTCAGGGGAAAACCTCTCCCATGACAAGGTCAAAACCTGGAGTTTCTACCCTCAAACTAAATAAACTGGGGATCTCTAGATCCCCAAGTCGACACCAATGATTAGGGATTTTCTAGCTAGGGCTCCCCTCTTCCCAACCTGACTCTTTTGAGAGCTGTTGAATCCCCCCCTCCCACTTTTTCCCCATCATGCTCCTCTCTCCATGTCACTTCTCCTGAATAAAGTCAGTTGAATAGTCAGAGAGCAGATTGGTAGCCCCAGGTATGCCCCCTCATCTCTACCCCACCCTGCACCCTATTCTGGACTCCAACTAGAATAAGTTTCCTGGGTTAGAATATGAGTCCCTCCTGCCTCCCCTCAGCAGCACTTCTGGCTAGGATCAAAGGGCAAAGCTTCACCCCCCTTGAGCCCTTCTTCCTCGGGGATCTTCAGGCAGGCATTGTCCCTAGCCTAGGCTGGATTAGGAATTAGTGTGCCTGGAAGTCGGGTTGGGGGGAAGGTTACAATGATTGGAGAAGAGACTTGTTGAAATTCCAAACGGAAGCTCCGGACAGATCCCCATCTCTCTGACAAGAGCTTCAGGGGCCGTCCTGAATATTAGACCACTCCAGGTGATGCAGAAGCTCTTACCACCCACTTCCAGCCAGTGACCTCAGCCATTGTGTTCCCTTTCTCCCGAGCCTCCTAGAAGGTGAGTCATCAACTCCCTTTGGGGCCCCCCATGGTGGACAGGAAGGACCTGCAAACCTTCTACTCTTAGCTAGACGGTCTGGGCCAGGAATCACCACATTGGAATTGTGTCTGCTAGCCCAAGGGCAGTGGGAGACCCAAAGAGCAGCTCCTGGAATTGTCTTTGGCAATTCCGGTTCAGCTCATGGATGCCCTCTGCTGGCTCCCTGCCCAGTGTCAGGTTGCACAACTAAGGCTGCATTTAAGAGTCCTGGGACGAGCACCTTCAAGGAAGGGGGGGGGGGGGGGGCTTTCATAGAGCATAGGATCATAGAGAGAAAGTCGGAAGGGATCTTGGAGGCCACAGTTGTTAGTGTCTCTAAACCTCTAATATAAATTGAAAATTGACTAGATCTGGTCTGTGATTCTAGGTTAAAAAAGGAGAGCTCCAGAAAATTTAGCTTTAGGATGTTCAGAATTGGGGGTAGCTAGTGGATTGAAAGCCAGGCCTAGAGATGAGAAGTCTGGGTTCAAATCTAGCCTCAGACACTTCATAGCTGCATGACCCTAGTCAAGTCACTTAACCCTAATTGCCTAGTGTGAAAGGAAATTCTTGGTTCTCTTTGACTATTCTGAGTTTGCACTTGTAAAAAGAGAATCCTTTGTTCTCTTTGCCTAGTTGGAGTTAATACTTTGGAATAACAATAACTTAAGTACCCCTACTTTGTACCTCTCTAGATTGTGAAGACAGAATTAACTCTCTTTTGTCTACCTTTTGATGGAGTCAACATAAGCTTGAACTAGGTAGAAGAGCTCACAAACCACTTAATGAATTCACACCCTACCTTTAGAGGTGAGAACCCAGCAAGATACTTGGAAGAGCTCTACTCTTTTTTTCTAACAAACTCCAGAAACTTGTAAATTCTTTTAAGAGTTCACACACTCAGAATTGATCCAACCTTTCTGGAAAGCAATTTGGAACTATGCCCAAAGGGCACTAAAAGATTGTCTGCCCTTTGATCCAGCCATAGCACTGCTGGGCCTGTACCCCAAAGAGATAATAAGGAAAAAGACTTGTACAAGAATATTCATAGCTGCACTCTTTGTGGTGGCCAAAAATTGGAAAATGAGGGGATACCCTTCAATTGGGGAATGGACAAACAAATTGTGGTATATGCCGGTGATGGAATCCTATTGTGCTCAAAGGAATACTAAACTGGAGGAATTCCATGGGGACTGGAACAACCTCCAGGAAGTGATGCAGAGTGAAAGGAGCAGAACCAGGAGAACATTGTACACAGAGACTGATACACTGTAGTACAGTCGAATGTAATGGACTTCTCTACAAGCAGCTGTGAAGATTGGGTTTAGCTATCTCCTGATTGTAACAATGAAGATACTTAGCTCTTTCTTTATTGTGAAGATAAAATTGTAATCTCCTCATTGTAACAATGAAGGTACTTAGCTCTTCCTTTATAGTGAAGCTAGAATTGTAAGCTACAATCTATTTTTAGATTTTAACTACAAAAAGGTGTTAAGTAACTACAAAAGGTGAATTAATCACAAAAGGTGTTAAGTAACTACAAAAGGTGAACTTAACAAAAGAGGTGTTAAGTAACCCAAAAAGATATAATCTAACCAAAGAAGGTGAGAACTAAAGAATGGGCAGTCCTGGAGAAAAGCATCTGCTGTGATAGTTAGACATGAAAATTTAGAGGAGGTGACCCAAGAGAAAAAGTTCTTTTAAATAGAGGGGAAAAAAAAAGACTGACATGAAAGAGTCAGTCACTTGGGCTTGGAGTGAAGGATCAGTCACTTGGAGCTGAAGGGAAGATGGACATTCGGAAATTTGGAGATTCGTTTGGACATTTAGGCAGTGACTCGGAGAAGCAACCAGAATACAGACACCCAGACTTCTTTTAGACTGTTACCACTGGTGAGTGAAAAGCTGACTTAGTGATCTTGTCTTCTGGAGGCATGAAGCCTCCAGGAAAGGCCCAATTTCTTGAGACTCTCTTCCCTTGGCTGGGGCTTAGAAATTCTAACTGATATCAGAAGAAGCCAGAGTTTTCTCTCTCTCTCTCTCTCTCTCTCTCTCTCTCTCTCTCTCTCTCTCTCTCTCATTCCTTAATATCTTGCTTCTATTGTAAATAAATTACTATAAAATTCCATTTACTTTAGTAATTCATTTCGGGATTTAGAATTAAATCCCTGGTGACCACCTAATATATATATATATATATATTCAGAGTCCAACTACAATTAATTTTAACACAGCAAAGCAAATTACTGAGGGACTTATGAGAAAGAACACTATCTGCATTCAGAGGAAGAACTGTGGGAGTAGAAACACAGAAGAAAAACAACTGCTTGACTACAGGAGTCAAGGGGATATGATTGGGGATGTAGACTCTAAACTATCACCCTAATGCAAATACCAAAAATATGGAAATAGGTCTTGATCAATGATACATGTAAAACCCAGTGGAATTGCATAATGGCTATGTGAGGGAGGGGGAAGGGAGAGAAAGTACATGAATTTTGTAACCATGGAAAAATATTCTAAATTAACTAATTAAATAAAATCCCCTCCCCCCAAAAAAGAGTTCACACACACACACAGAAACATGTGGTTCCACAGGTGTGAATCCTAGAAGGAGAGTTGCTACTGTCAGAGGATGAGATGTGTGACAATTTTGGAAACTGTGATTGGCCCCTGTGAAGAGGGGTGGGGATAGGAAACCACCATGAAAGCTACACACACAAAAAAAATCCTTCTGCTGGGAGGCTGGTGAAGTTGAGTCTTATGTCTCCTGGAGATAGTTCCCAAGGGAACTTCATTGAAGACTGCCATATGGATCCTGACTTTAACTTAGATTCTGACTCCTGGACTACCTGGTTGGGTGAATGAAAAGGCTGACTCCCTTCCTAGTTTCCTAAGAGACTAGCTTCCATCTTGGAGGAGGCCATGTGATTACTCACTACCAGGCCCTCCTGGCTGAGGACTAATATAGGAATTTTCTCCAATTTCTTTCACATTTCTCTACTTTATTGTTTCCCCTCTATTTTGGTAAATAAACGGCATCCAACCATTAAATTTAACCTTTACACTAGCCCTTATGACTCTTCTGCCTAAGAACCAATACACAGTAGTAATAAGATGAAAGACAAGGGTTTAAAAAAATAGATGTATATAGGAACTTCTATTTAGAGTTAAAATCTAGGACCTTAAAGGTCATCTAATCCAAGGAGCTGAGGCCAAAAGACTTTCATATTTTTCTATATTTCTTCTCACCTTTTGGACCAAACTCCTAGAAACAGCTGTCTAGTCTAGGTGCCTCTCTTCTCATTTCCCCATCATATCCAGTCCCTGGCTTTTGACCCCTGGATCCAACTGAAACTGTTTTATCCAAAGCCAGCAATGATCTCTCAGCTCTCAGATCCAATGGCCTTTTCTCCCTCTCAGTCTTCTTGGTATCTCTGCAGAATGTGGCACTATTGAGCACCCCCTCTTCTTGGTTACTCTCCCTTCCAGATTTTTGTGATGCTGCTCTCCTGATTGATTTCTCCTCTGACTTCCTCCATTTTCCTCCTTTCTCACCTGGATGCTCTATTCTGGAACATCTGATCTCTACCAAGACTAGAAAGCCAATTATTATTATTAGGAAAGCCATATCAAGAATAGAGGGCTGGGCCTGAAATCAAGAAGACTCATCTTCCTGAGTTCAAATTTGGCTTCAGACACTTACTAGCTGGGTGATCCTGGAAAACCCCAGTTGCCTTGCCCTTGATGCTCTTCTGTTTTAGAATTGATACTAGGACAGAAAAGAAGGGATTATTTAAATTAAAGGGGGAAAAAGAGTTAGTTGAGACTGAACAGCATCATTCACCAAGATCCTAACAGCCTCGGGACTTCACCTCATCACTACTCTCTGCCTTTCTGATTGAAGAATGGAGCTAACTCCAAAACTTCTATTTAGGGAGAGAGCTCAGCTCAATTGGTCATTCCTCACCTGATAGCATTACTCTGGGCTATCTCTGATCTTTCCACCAGGCCCCCAACTATCATCAGGTGCATCATCCACATTTTCAGGGAATAATTGAGAGATATACTGAAGGGAGAAATAAGACATCAGCCAGGGGTTAGTTAGTTGTAAGCTCCTTGAGGGCAGGAATTGTCTTTGGGTTTTGTTTTTATTTTCTGCATTTGTATCCCCAGCACTTAGCACAATGATTGGCCCTTAGCTAGTGCTTAATAAGTATTTACTGACTATTGACCCTCTATGAGATTGCTCAGTTTCTGGTTCCTTGGCTGGTTCTTTATTCATATCATGCCAATTAACTATAGGTGAAGTCCAAGACTCTATCCTGGGCCTCTTTCTTTTTTAGAATCAATGCTAATGTGTATTGATTCTAAGGTGGAAGAGAGGTAAGGGGTAGGCGATTGGGGTTAGGTGACTTGTCCAGGATCATATAGCCAGGAAATGTCTAAGGTCAAATGTGAACCCAGGACCTCCCATCTCTAAGCCTGGCTCTTTTCCCACTCAGCAGCTTAGCTGCCTAACCCTTTTCTTTTATCCCCTGATACTATCTCATTTGATGGTTTCATCATCATTTCATCATTAAAGGACTCTCAGATTTATAAATCCTACCCTAGTCTCCCTTCTAAGGACTCTCATTACCAAAAAAACCCCACCAAAAAACCAAAACCCTAACCTTCCCTTTTAGAATCAAGGGGTAGGCAATGTGTGACCCAGGGTCACACAACTAGGAGATGTCTGAGGGCACATTTGACCAAGTTCTCTATCCAAGACCTGGTTCTTTATCCACTGAGTCACTTTGCTGCCCCCATCAACTACTTTTTGAATGTCTATACCTGGATTTATCATTTGGTATTTAAAATTCTACAAGTCTAAAACAGAACTCATTGTCTTTTGCCCAAACATTCCCCTCTTTCAGACTTCCTAGGGCACTCCCATCTTCCTAGTCATCCAGACTCACAATCTCAAGTCAACCTTGACCTTTCCACTCTCTCTCACCCCTGGTTGATGTCTTATTTCTCCCTTCAATATATCTCTCAATTATTCCCTTATCTCCATTCACATAGCCATCACCCCAGGCCTTGAGGATCTCCCCCTAAGACTATTCCAATCTATCCCCCAGCCTCAATCGTCTCCCAACTCCAATCCACCTTCTGCCTAGCAGCCAAAGCAGATTTTTTTGAAGTTCAGGTCTGATGATGTCCTTCCCCTTACTCAGTGAATTCCAGGGGTTCCCTATTACCTACTGGATCAAATATGAACTGTTTGACATTTAAAACTCTCCTTAACCTGGTGCCTTCTTACCTTTCCAGCCTTACTCTTTATTTTCCTCCATGCCCCCTGTGATCCAGTAACTGGCCCATTAGCCTTTGCATTAGCTTTCTGCCATTCATGGGATGTTTTCTCCTTCCTCTTTTAAAGCTTTCGGTTTCTTTAACTTCTCTCAAAACTCCATTCAAGGGGGCAGCTAAATGGTTCCGTGGATTGAGAGCCAGGCCTAGAGACAGGAGGTCCTGGTTTTAACTCTGGCCTCAGAGACTTCCTAGCGTGACCCTGGGCA
The DNA here is from genome assembly GCF_027887165.1 of Monodelphis domestica. Taxonomy (NCBI): domain Eukaryota; kingdom Metazoa; phylum Chordata; class Mammalia; order Didelphimorphia; family Didelphidae; genus Monodelphis; species Monodelphis domestica. The sequence goes on from NC_077228.1 coordinate 109,906,109, forward strand.
AGTCACTTGACCCCCATTGCCTAACCCTTACCATTCTTCTGCCTTAGAATCAATACACAGTATTGATTGTAAGATGAAAGGTAAGGGTTAAAAAAAAACAACCTAAATTAAAATCATACCTTATGTAAGGGGGCCTTTTCAGTTTCCTCAAGCTCCTACTTGCTTTTTCCCCTCTGAGGTCCCTTCTATCTAGTCTGCATACATTTTCCACATACCTAGTTGTTTACATGTTGTCTTCTTCATGTGAGCTCTTAAAGAGCCTGATTATTGTTGTTTGACTTTGTTTCTCCAGTGATTAGGGTTAGTAAATTAGTTACAGTGCCTGGAACCCAAGTTAGCACTTAATAAATCCTGATTTAAACTCAAGATTTTTCCAACTCTTAAGTCTAACACTGTGTCTTTTTCACTATAGATCCAGAGGAAAAACAAAGGAGGTCAGAAGAAAGACCAGAGATCTTACTTCCTTTAGTCTACTAATGAGGAAATTAAGGTCTAGACACCTACTTAAAGTCACTCAGTATTAGAGCCAGAACTTTCATTTAGGTCCTTTCATTCCAAATAGAAAACTCACTTTTTTCTTTTTCCTTTTCCTCTCTCTTTTCTTCTCTCTCTCTCTCTCTTTTCTTTCTCCTATAATTTATAATTTTTATTGTATTTCCCCCCAATTATATGTAGAAACAATTTTTAACATTTGTTTTCTGACACTGCAAATTGCCATCTCAATTCCAATTCTCTCTCTCCCTCCCCATCCCCTTCCCTGAGTGAGTAAGCAATTAGATACATATGCTATCATGCAATACAATTTCCATATTCATCGTATTGTGAAAGAAGTCATGTATCATACATACAAAAAAACTCATAACCTAAGCAGATTATTTATCACCTTGGTGGAGAGGGAGGGAGAGAATTTGAATGGCAAAATATCAAGAACAATTGTCAAAAACTGTTTTTACATGTAATTGAAGGGAAAAAAAGAACGTTTAAAAAAATTAAAGTTAAAAGAAGGAAAAAACTCTTGTAGAAAATAAAGTGAAAATGGTCTGCTTCAATCTGCATTTGAATTCTACCAGTTCTATCATGATTCCTTTGGAGTTGTTTTGGATCACTGTATTGCTGATAAAACTAAGTAATTCGCAGCTGACCATCATGCTATATTGCTGTTTTTGTATATACAGTGTTCTCTTGGTTCTGCTTACTTCACTTTACATCAGTTCATATAAGTCTTCCTAGGTCTTTCTGTTTGTGATTTCTTTGAACACAATAGTATTCTTTTATAACCATATACCACAACTTGGTCAGTCATTCTCCAATTGATGGACTTCCTGTCAGTTTCAGTTCTTTGCCACCACAAAAAGAGCCGCTATAAATGTTTTTGTATAAATAGGTCCTTTCCCCCTTTTCTTTGATCTCTTTGGGTATAGACCTCTTTCCATTTATCTAAGATACCTGTACCCTTATCTTCCAATATTGGTTATCATTCTTCCCCACCCACCATTTTAATTTCCTTCCCCAACTATGCATTAAACCTATAAACTCTGGCACTTTCAGAGAGTTGATATCATCTATCCCAAAGAGGAAAGAGGGAAGTGTCAAGAGATGGATTCTAAGGGACCGGTAGGTGACTCAGTGGATTGAGAGCCAGACTTAGAGACAGGGGGGTTCTGGGTTCAAATTTGGCCTCAGATATTTCCTAGCTAGGTGACCCAAGGTAACTCACTTAATTCTTGTTGCCTCTTTATAGTGAAAACACAGTATTGATTCCAAGACAGATGGTAAAAATTAAAAAAGAGAGAGATGGATTCTAGCTACTTGTTTTCATTTTTGTAAGCAGAGTTTCCCATAGTGCCTTGCAAAAGAGTAGGTGCTTAAAGTTGACTGAGTTGAATTAGTCTAATATGGGGGGAAAGTCTCAATTCCTCTTTGCTTTAATTTTCTGCTTTCTAAAATGGGGGTCATTGTAGCCATTGTAGTTCAATTTGATTAAACAAACTTTTATTCCTTGACTGGTGGTGGAGGCTAGCATTTATTAATAAACTATTATGTGTGGGACCCTGTGATAAGTGCTTTACAATATCATATGTGAATTTTAAAAATTCTCAGACCCTACTTCATAAGATTTGGTTAAGACCACTCCCCATTTTAAACAATGAAGGAACTTAGATCAGGAATGTGAGACCTCTACTCCACCCCTACTTAAGCATACTTTAGGGGAAGAAAAAGTTGTAAACTCCTTGCTGAACAATGAAAAGTACTTAAACCCATACTTATAGTAAGGCAAAAGTTCCTAAGCTGTGCCTATTTTTAGATCTAATACAAAAGGGTGCTAAGTACCTATAAAGGTCAGGCAACTTGTAAATTTACAAGGAGCAAAGAGGTAAGAACTTACTCAGAGGTTTTTCAGGTGTGAATTACTCAAAAGTTTAGTCTACTCAGGTGTGAATTAAGAATGGTCTGTCCTTTGGAAAATGTCTACTGTGATTGGTAGATGTGAGAAATTAGGGGAGGTGACATAGGAGAAAATTCCCTTTAAAAGGAGGTAAAAAAGAGGTCTCTAGAGATTCAGCTGGGAAAAGCTGAATTGGAGGAAGCAACTGGCCAAAGCTGCCTTGAAGAGCTTGATGGCCGAACTAGATTGAGCTAGCTGAAGCTGAGCTGGTGTCTCTCTGAACACTAGAATCTTGCTTGGACAAATCTTGTGTTGAGTGGATAAAAGACTGACTGATCTCTCTCTTAGGGTTTTCAGCCTAGGCTGGTTCATGCCAGCCTAGGCTGGTCTAGCCCTTTTTCTCATTATTTCCTTTCTCTTTCTCTCTCTCTCTCTCTCTCTCTCTCTCTCTCTCTCTCTCTCTCTCTCTCTCTCTCTCTCTCTCTCTCTCTCTCTCTCTCTCTCTCTTTCATTAATTCCTCATTTGTATTAATTAAAATCTCTATAAAACCCAGCTGACTTGGGTATATTTAATATTTTGTGAAATTTTCCCTGGCAACCACCTTATATTTGATTTAAAACAAGACACTGTCTTGAAACCATATTTTCTGTGGTCACAATTTAAGCTAAACACTCTTTTAACTGTCACAGTTTATGGCTTCCACTATTTTAATCATCACACATATGATCCTGACAACAACCCTAGGAGGTAAGTGCTATTATTCCACTCATTTTATAATTGAGGAAGACTAAGTGACTTGATTGTGGTTAGGAAACTAGTAATGGTCCAGGGTGGGACTTGAATGATAACAGAATTCCTGTCTCCAGGTCCAGTACTGTATACTTCATATCATTTGTTCTCAAACTTTTTAGTCTTTGGGTCCCTTTAACACCCTTAAAATTTATAGAAGATTCCCCAAAGCTCTTTTGTTTATGAATGAGATGTAGTTGATATTTTCCACCTCAGGAATTAAAATGTCTACATATTTTATAAGTAGCTAGGTGGTGCAGTGGATAGAACACCAGGTTTAGAGTTGAAAAGTTGAGTTCAAATCCTGCCTCAGACACTAGCTGTGTAACCTTGGAAAGTAACTTAACTCTGTTTGCCTCAGTTTCATCATCTGTCAAATAATCTAGAGAAGGAAATGACACACCACTCTAAGATTTCTGCCAAGAAAAGCCCAAATAGGGTCATGAAGGGTAGGACCCAAATGAATAACAATAACAAAGTGTTATTATAAAAGTAGTTTTGACCATCACCCTAATGCAATATCAATAATATGAAAATAGGTCTTGATCAATGACACATGTAAAACCCAATGGAATTGCGAGTTGGCTATGGGAGGGGGGTGGTGGGAGGAGAGGAGGGAAAGAACATGAATCATGTAACTATGGAAGAATTTTCTTAATCAATAAAATTTAATTTAAAAAATTAGTTTTGACCTCATGGACCCAAGGACCCATACTTTGAGAAGCACCATACCAGGCTGCCTCTTAAATACAAACCATTCTGTTAAGACTCTGGGAAAAGTACAAAGGCAAAAAGAGATTGCCCCAAGGACCTTGGATCAATTGGCCCCTCCATAGATTGTAGATAAAATCAAATTCCATTCAATAAAACAAATATTGACCAGCCCCTACCATGTGTAGTGCAGGTCAGTATCCTACATGGAGCTACAACAATGGGATTATTGATGTTTGTTGAATTCAATTGACTGTAAGATCCAGATAACAGATGGCAGGTGTAAAAAGCATGAAATAACATGGAAATAGGATAAAGTGGAAGGAAGGGATGGAGTCTTGAAGGAGGGGGGGTATGTTTTATGACTCCCTCCCCTCAAAAGTCCAGCCCCCTTCCTGACTAAGAGAGGGATGGCCTTTGGCAGCACTCAAAAGGAAGGGGCTTACCAGATCCTCCCCACACTCTACAATCTGGACTGGAGGAAGGTGTAGATAAGAAAAACCGTCAGTGAAACTGCCCTGGGGGCAGAAGAAGGGGGGGTGGCAGGGGAAGAGTGGGAGTGTCCTTCTCATTCATTCTTTCTAATAAACATTTACTAAGCACCTTCTGGGCTAGGTGCCCTTAACTTCAAAGTTTACTTAATTAAAAAAAAAAGACCTCTTACTTTCTAGTAAGGCATTGGACACTGGTATAGTGAAGAGAACATAAAATCATACAAAATAATGGCATACCCAGGTGGGATGGAGTGAACTCCAAGGATATCAGGAAAGGCTGCCCGGAGGAGGTGCCATTTGAAATGAGTTTAAAGACCAAATAGGAATTCAATGGAAGTTAAGGGCAGGCAAGATGTTTGACTTGACTTTTTAGGGTTGAGATAGGGGTGTGAAGAGGTGGAGATGGATGGAGATGAATAGTAGCATGTTATAACTCTAGTTCAGATTTTGGAAAGCATCTTTTTTTTTTTTAAACCAAAGAGGGTCCTCCTAATTGTAACAATAAACAAATTTTCTCCATTTCCTGTCTGCCTTTCTCAAACAAAAATCTATGATGAGAAATATATGGGTGTCTTGCCATATCATTCCCAAATTCTACAAAGTGCAATAAAGATAGCCTTTTTTTCTACTAGAAAACAGGACTTGAATTCAAGACTTTGACCTCCCAGTTAAGATACTTGTAAAAGAACCTTGAACTCTTGAGGATAGCAAATCTTTAAGAAGATTGGAAAGGCAGAAAGGGTCTTAGTTATAAAGTGCTTTAAATGATAAACAGGGGAGTTTATATTTGGCCCTAAAAGTCATAGGGAGTCAGTGGAATTTATGGAGCTGGGAAAAGACAAGGTCAGATTTAAAATCCCATCTTCTACAGAAACTTTTGTAAAATTTAAATTGTCTCTAATAATAAAAATATATTATTTTATGAGGTTTATTAAGGATTATTAGAAAACAAGGAATAAAGAAAATAAAAAATAAAACAAGGAATAAAGAAAATAAAAAATAAAACAAGGAATAAAGAAAATAAAAAATAAAAACCATGTGCCCATGGCTGATTAGCCCATTCAAAATCCCCCCTGCCCTTAGCTTACTTGCTACACTTGCTACATCATAGATTGCTATGATGAGACAGAGAAGAGCCAGAGAGGGAGGCATTACTGCCAGTTAAATACCAATTGTGATCTCGCCAACCTAGGGACTCAGGTGAGATTATAGGGAATTCTGGGAAACACCAAGGACTTCTAGGGATTGAAGTCTGGGGTTCAAAATCTCCATTTATACATTTTCTTTATACACTTTGATATGTGTTCAACTTTCTATGACCTCATTTGGGTTTTCTAGGCAAAGATAGTGAAGTGATTTGCCATTTCCTTCTCCAGATCATTTTGTGGATGAGGAAACTGAGGCAAACAGGGTTAAATGACTTGTGCAGGGTAACATAACTAGTTAAATGTCTGAAGTCAGATTTGAACTCAGGAAGAAGAATCTTCCTGACTCCAAGTTCCACTCAAAGGATTGAGTAGAGTAATGACCTAAAATCCCACCTTCTAGAGTATAAAGAGAGGAAGCATGCCCTAGTGGTGTTGGCAAGCCTATGGCATGCATACCAGAGGGGGCTGCTCCCCTTCCCCTCTCCAAGAGCTCCTGAGGACATTTCTTTCATCATGCATCCCTCTGCCCAGCAGCCCAATGGGAGTGCTTCCTCCCTCCCCATTTGGGGTAAGGATCAGGGCTCACATGTGGAGTGTGAGGGTTGTAGTTTGGGCACTCAGTTTCTAAAAGGTTCACCATCATTGTCCAGGTACCCTTTCTCTATCCCCTCTTAATTCCTGTTCCTTCTCTTTGCTAATTATTTCCCATTTATCCTTCCTCTTCCTCTATTGTCCTATTTAATTCTACCTGTTTAGATTGTAACCTCCTTGAGGGCAGGGACTATATTTTTCCTTTTTTTATTTTCCTTATGCTCAGCCCATTGTGGTTCAGTCATCCAGTTGTGTCTGACTCTTCTGACCCTTTGGGCCAGAGCATACCACTGCTGTCCATGTGGTTTTCTTGGCAAAACTACTGAAATCATCTTCCATTACCTTCTCCAGGAGATTGTTCTGTGTCTGAAACTGGATTTGAATTCAGATCTTCTTGATTATGGTCTGTTCTACTGAAGCAACTAATTACCTCCTGCTTAAGTGCACAGTAGGCTCTTAATAGACTTCAAATGACTGATCATTGCCTCATACTTAACTTGCACTGTATATCTGTGATGTCGTCCCTATTGACTAACCTCCTAGAGGGTAGAATCATCCTTGTTTTGTTGTATCTCCAGCACTTAGCCCCTAGTCTAGCACACAGTAGGCACTTACTAAATGTTTATAGTTTGATTAATTGTTCTCTTTTATGATGACTCTGAGGTCAAGTGGGAGGTAATAAGCGTCAGAGTCTTATCACTAATCAGTTAATTCAAGCAGTGGTTAGTAGGTGCCTCCTATGGGCTGTAGCTAAGGAATACAAAGACAAAAAGAAACAACCCTAGCCCCCAAAGGGAGCCAACCTCAAACAGAGGGGAAATAGCCTTTCTGTAGAAAAGTAGAGTGGCTGGTGTTCTGGGAGGACTGGTACCTCTGGATTAGGAATCCTTTTCAGGGCTATCATCCCCCTTTGGGATCCAGCTTCCGTCCAACTCTCACCTATGGCTCCAAGAAGCTGTAGCAAGCTTGCCACCATCTTCCAGAAAACCATCGTTCAGGCAGGCTGAGCTGTGTTGAGGGTAACTGGCCCACCTCAATCCCCTTGGTGAGTCAGGGGGATGTTGATGTCCCCCTTCACAATAGCTGGATGAGAACACTTCCTATGGCCATGAAGGGAGGTGAAGCAGGAGGCTCCTGCATCTTGAGCCTTCCCCAGCCCATAGTCCTGGCTTTTGTCTTGCCAATAGACTTGGAAGACTCTGGAAGAGAAGGAGGCTGACCCTTTTGTGCAATACTGCCCCACTTAAAACCAGTTTACAGGCAAGTCTGGACATCACCCAGGAATAACCTGGGTCCTCTTCCCAAAACAAAAACAACACCATCCCCTCCCAGACAACCACATAGAAAAGTAAATACAAAATATAAACAAAATGAGCAACAGAATTAGTGGGGGTGGCCATCAGGGAGGAGAATTAGCATGATACCTTGGGGTGTCAGGGAAGGCCTTTAGAGAAGGTACTTGGGCAGAGCCCAGAGGGAAGCTAAAAGAGTACAGAGAAATGTGGGCACTTCTTGGGGGAAGGAGGAGTGTATGTGCAAAAGTACCCCCTCCTTATTCCTCAAGGTTGTTATGAGGAGAGCACGAGACAGGACCATTTAGTGGAAAGAGCCCTGGACTTGGAATCGGTCAGTCAATAAGCGTGAATAATACCTGGCGGCAAAGGCACTGTACTAATCGATGGGGGACAGGAGTACAAATATGAAAAAAAATAAGTTCCAATTTACAATCTAGTGGGCCAAGATAATACACAAAAAGAAGTTGAGGTGGCAGGTAGAAAAGTCAGACAAGTTCCAAAGTGATGCAGCCACAGTTGTGAAATGGGATGTCATGGGCTGAGGTCCTAAATGGAAGTTTTGGGGTTCATGACCAAACCCTCCAATCAGAGGTGCTGAGGTGTAATTATCTAGGCTAATGAGATCAGAAGACTCTGAGACCATCTCATTGAAGTGATAGCTGCTCTACTGTGTCCTAATTCCACTCAACCTAAAGACCTCCAATCATGGAGAATTCATTCTCTCCCAAGGTATCTAACAAAGAGCTTTCAGTCCCAGATCCAGTGTTCTTGAGTCTGGTTAAAGTCAGAGAGGGAGGCAGCTGGGTGGTTCAGTGGATAGAGAGCCAGGCCTGGAGTCAGGAGGTCCTAGTTTCAAATCTGACCTCAGATACCTTTTAGCTGTGTGACCCTGGGCAAGTCACTTAACCCTCATTGCCTAGTCCTTACTGCTCTTCTGCATTGGAACCAACACACAGTATTGATTCTAGGTGAGGGTTTTTAAAAAGTCTATCATGAACCCATCAATCATCTGAGTTCTCTCCTCAAATAATCTGGTCTGTATCTATTTACTCACATCTCTCAAAAGAATGTTAATTCCTTGAGGGTAAGGACTGTTTCCCCATTTGTATCTTTACATCTTAGCTTAATGCCTTACCAATAGTAGGCAATTAATCAATGGTTGTTGAATTACATTGTATTAGCACCATTTCCCTGACTAAGATTGAGTCTCAGAGAGGAAGTGATTTGTGTTCAGCTATACAGCTAGCAGCTAGGTGGACCAGTGGTGAGAGTGCCAGGTCTGGAGTCAGTAAGACCTGAGTTCAAATCCAGCCTCAGAGACTTCCTAGTGGTGTGTCCCTGGCATGTGTCACCCAGTTTGCCAATTTTAAGATGGCAGGTAAGGGTTTTTTTTAAAGAGAAAAATAAAAATTCAGAGAAGAACTCATTACTATGGGCTTTGGCCACCAGTTGGTCAACTTTCTTAACATCTACCAAGGTGTAAGAGTCTGTGATCTGTGTTGATAGAAGAATGGCCACACCAATGAAATCTATTTTCTTGAAATAGACTCTAATCTTTGGAAGGCATTTCCTTACATTAAAGCTTATATTTCCCTACCTACAGCTTATACCTATTGCTACGAGTTCTAGTTCCTGAGGCCCAAGAAAACAAATCTAATCCAAAACAAATCAGTCATTTTGTTCATGTCCAGTTTTTTGTGACCTAATTTTTGGAGTTTACCTGGCTACAGTGGTTTTGCCATTTCTTTCCCCAATTGGTTAAAACAAAACAAAACAAAACACCCTTACCTTCTTAGAATAGATATTAAGTATCAGTCTCAAGGTATAAGAATGATAAAGTCTAGGCAATTGGGGTTAAGGGACTTGCCCAGGGTCACACAGCTAGGAAATGTTTGAGGTCAAATTTGGACCCAGGACCTTCTGTCTCAAGGTCTGGTTATCTGTCCACTGAACCACCTAGTCATCTCTTCTCCAGATCATTTTTCAGATGAGGAAATTGAGGCAAACAGGATTGAGTGACTTGTCCAGAGTCAGTAATATGTCTAGGGCCCATTTTTGAACTCAGGCACATGAGTCTTCTTGATTTCAGCTCACTATGTCACCTAGCTGCCCTAACTCTTGAAATACAGAAAAAGTATCCACCATAGTCTGTCTTCCTGGTTAGTTCTTTCAATTGGACTACTATAGCTTGATTTTCTAGACCCGAGCATCATGTTTCATTGGGGTATTCACCTTTTTTGATGGTGTTGAATCTAACTCTGTGACTGCATGGACCATAGCACGCCTTAATATGGAGTATATTATCTATGGAGTTTTCTTGGCAAAAATACTGAAGTGGTTTTGCCATTTCCTTCTCCAGAGGATTTAGGCAAATAGAAGTTAAGTGACTCTCCAATGGGCACATAGCTAGTAATTGTATGAGGCCAAATTTGACTCAGATCTTCTTGATTCTAGACCCAGTGATTGATCTGCTGAGCTACTTAGCTGCCTTCTTAGGTGTGCACTGAGGGAATTTTATTTTCTTAAAGGTTACTATATGTTGATTATTTGATCATAAAGGATATTATTTGTGTTCATCAAACAATTAAAGAAAAAACAAATTTTTAAAAATTAGCAACTGTTGCTTTAAAATACATACTTTACAAAGGCCTATTATTATTATTATTAATTTTAAATTATATTATTATATCCTTATTTTTATTTTATTATTATTCCATATCAGCATATCATTATAATATTTATTAGAAAAATTTTAGTATTAATAAATATATTATTTTATTTATTAATTTTATTATTATTATCTCTGATTGAAAGATGACTCCAACAGCTCTTTCTCTGGAGGTTGAGAGCATTCCCCTATAAAATTAAATTATAATCTCTAATAATAAAAATATTATGTTTATGAGGTTTATTAAAGATTATTAGAAATCAAGGAATAAAGAGGATACAAATTTAAAACCACGTACCCATGACTGGTTAGCCATTTTCAAATTTTCTGCACTTACCACCATCACTGCTGATGCTACATCATACAAAAAAAAAAGAGAGAGAGAGAGAGTCTGTGAGGTGTTACTGCTGGTTAAATACCAATAACATGATCTTGGCAATGTGGTGATGCAGGAGAGATTATAGGGAATTTTGGGAAATACTAAAGACTTCTGGGAAATAAAGTCAAAGGTTCAAAATCCCCATTTATATTCCCCATCATGAGTCTTTCAGGATTGTCCCAGATCAGTGCATTTCTGAGAGCAGCCAAGTTTTCACAGCCAATCATCATATAATATTGCTGTCAGTAAAAGGCTTATATTAATCAAACCCTGCCTTTCCCTCTAAAATACAGAGCAATCTTTTTTGCCTTCTCCTCAGTAAAGAGCGTCTCTCTGCCAGGATCCTGGTATCTTCTGCCACAGATCCTACTCTGCCATGAAGGGCCAGTGGTGAACTTTAAGGATTTGTAACCAGAGCCCACCTTTTGACACTTTTTACATTGTCACCTTTGCCCTATCTTGACCAGAACTCCAGAGATAGTCAGAGGCTTGGACTCAGTGCGAGTGGTCAGAAGAGGCAAGGGATTTGGGGCTGTAGATGGCATGGGACCCTGGGTTTCCCTTGGACACCCCAAACCCTAGAGGTATTTTGGGTCAAAGGAAAATTCCTTTCCTTCTTTGCATTCTTGTTAATGCTGAGGGAAAGGTGACTCTGGGCATCAGAGACTCACAATAAGGAAAGACCCCGGAGAGAAATATTTCCCTTGGATTCTCCCCTAGATTTTGGGATGGACACAGATATACATCTTCTAGTTATGCTCTGATACTATCGGGCTGTAATCTAGGATATCTACTTGTCCCCTAAACTATGCCCAGTCACCCCTTTTGTCTTTGGGACACAAAACATCACTTTAGCCTGTGTAATTAGAAAATCTTGAACCCTTGGACTCCATCTCCCAGAATTCTTTTCTGGTCCCAAGAATTCTTTTCCCTTCCTTTATGTTTGCATTTGTTACGTGTGTATGTAATTTTGTGGCTCCCTCCTCTCACTCTCTCTTTTTCCCATGTGCTTGGCTCGGTGAGCTCTCTGTTTCTCTAGCCTTTTATTTCCCTTTTTGCCTCAAGATATTATTAATGTCTTATCAAGTGTAATACTTGGAGTGTTTTGGATATTAATTTTTAATCTACATAAGCTCCAGTCAGGTGATCAACATCCCCCACTTCTGCCCAGCCTCATTCCATTCTCTCATCCTTAGTCAAGTAGCCCCCATTGTCAAAAGAAGCGCAGAATCCATCTCCCAGAGGAGTCAGTGTCCACCTCCTGACCTTTCAACATTACTATCAAATTAATACATTAAATTATAAATTAATTATAAAAATAAATTAAATTATAAAATAAAATAAATTAAAAAATTTAAGCTAAATTTGCATTCTTGGAAAGGTACCTGTCCTGAACCTGGGGTTCACCTCAAGTCCCCCTACAACACAACCACTTCTGGAGGCTAGAAGGACAAGAGAAATAGCCACTGCCCCTGACAGGAACTGGGCTCTGCCAGTGGAAGCCCCTCCAGGGCAGGTGAGGCAAAGCCTGGGAGAGTTTGGGAAAGGGTCACCCAAGGGCCCTGGACTCCAGTGATCAAGGCTTCAAGAAGTCTCAGAGGGGAAGCAGAAGAGGAAGGGAAGCTAATGAATGAATTGAAAGAGTATTTACTGAGTGCTTACTGTCTGCAAAGCACTGGAAGGAGCCAGAAATAGTAGCAGCTGCAGATATGGGAAATCCCCAGAGTTCTAGGAAGCAGTCTCAAGCTCTGCAGGGTACCAGATAGGGGTGTCTCCATATGCATGCCTATGCATGGTCTCTACTTCCCTCACAATGCCAGTCATCCCTCTCTAGATTCTAGGGTCCACCTGCTACCTGTGTGACCTTGGGCAACTCACTTCATTTCTCAAGAACCTTGGTTTCTTCATCTATAAAATAGAGGAGCTGGACTAGATGATCCCACTCTAAAATCCCGTTATCCTTCAAGTGACATGAACAGTCACTCGATGCTTTAAAGATTGGAGATTTCATTGGTATGCATCCTCTTTCTGCCAACATAGATAACAGTTTTTTACTTATACCTTGGGTTATGAGTTCCTCTCCGAGCTAGAATTTGAACTCAGGACCTCCAAATACAGTTTAATCACTGTACTACATGGTATTCATCCATTTTATACCTGGAATACCATTTAAATTATTATTATTATTAATTCATTAGTAAAGAGCTGTAGATTGATCCAACTTCATTTTCAGGCACATTTCCAGAAGATCTAGGTCTTTAAGACATGTTGGCTAAGGGACTTCATGCAATAGACTCATTCTTTAGTGCCTGGCAACTCTAAAACTAGAAGTTTCAGAAAAGGAATAGGCTATAATTGGTGGAGGGACCTTCCATACCAGGAGTCCCTAATACCAATGAAATCAAAGGTCTGGTCTATTTAAAAAAACAAACCAGCCCACAAGGTACTTCCCTGAGAAGTATTATTATCCCCATTTTACAGGTGGTAAAACTATGGTATGGAGTGATTTTAGTGATAAGGTTACATTTCAGAGCTAAGATTTGAACCCAACTCCTCTATCAGTTCACCGCTTTCCTCTTTATATCATCTTTTAGGGTTGTTTTCTAAATCTGTTACCCGGCCCCATCAAATTTGGTACTCTGGACTGACCCAATTGGGAATGGGGTAGGTATGCCCAGCCAGGAGGTAGAAATGAGCCTTGCCCAGTGCCTGCCCGCCCTGTGCCTGGCTCCCACTGGCAACTGGAGCCCTCTGCCTCCCATGCAGACCCTGGAATGTAAAACCCAAACAAAGCACATTCTTTAGCTGGGTCACCAGCTCCTAGACCCGGGAAGGCCGGTGCCAGGCCTCTGGCCTGGAATCTGCTTGCCACAGGCAGGCAGAGGCAGGAGGACACTATCGAGGACACCGGCTGATGCTGAGAGAGTCCAGGGGGCACCGAGTTGGGGGAGTCTCCCTCAATGATCCGTTCAGTCACCCTCTTGACCTGCTTCAGTGCTCTAGTATTACCTGCCACCCCGGGGACTGGAGGAAAAAGAGAAAGGGAAACAATGTCCTTTGGCTCTCAGCCAAGGGCATTTGAAATGCTGCACGCTTCCTGGATCCAGGGCTGCATGCTTGGGCTCTTCTGCGTCAACCCCCAGGGACGCGTAGATGGTTTGGGGAAGGGGCGGACAAACAAGACACGCACAGAGTTTCCAGGGTGCTCCGGAACCTCAGGGGCTGAAGGGGTGGGAGGTTCCGGGCAATAGCCGTCAGGCCCCATCCCCAAGTCACAATCACAGATTTATAGGAGTTCAGCCTCAGAAGAACCTCCAAGAGTATCCCATTGAGAATCTCTTCTATGCCATTTTCCCAAAGTTCTTATCTAACTTTCTCATCTTTTAGGGTGGTTTTCTAAATCTGTTACCCGGCCCCATCAAATTTGGTACTCTGGACTGAGCCAATATCTAACTTTCTCTTGAAGATTTCCAATGAAAAGGAGACTAGGAGTTTCCAAGGTGACCCTTTTCATTTAAGATGAATAAATCCAAGATGGGCCATCTGGGGGTCAAATTTGGCCTCAGACACTTCCTAACTGTGTGACCCTGGGCAAGTCACTTAACCTTCATTGCCTAGCCCTGACTGCTCTTCTGCCTTGGAACCAATACACATATGAATTTTAAGATGGAAGGTAAGGGTTTTAAAAGGAAAGATGAATGAATCCTACTTTCTTTTTTTTTTTAATTAATATTTTGTTTGATCATTTCCAAGCATTATTCATTAAAGACATAGATCATTTTCTTTTCCTCCCCCCACCCCCCATAGCCAACGCGTAAATCCACTGGGCATTACATGTTTTCTTGATTTGAACCCATTGCTTTGTTGATAGCATTTGCATTAGAGTGTTCATTTAGAGTCTCTCTTCTGTCATGTCCCCTCAACCGCTGTATTCAGGCAGTTGCTTTTCCTCGGTGTTTCCACTCCCACAGTTTATCCTTTGCTTATGAATGGTGTTTTTTTCTCCTGGATCCCTGCAAGTTGTTCAGGGACATTACACTGCCACTAATGGAGAAGTCCATTACGTTCGATTATACCACAGTGTATTAGTCTCTGTGTACAATGTTCTCCTGGTTCTGCTCCTCTCGCTCTGCATCACTTCCTGGAGATTGTTCCAGTCTCCATGGAACTTCTCCACTGTATTATTCCTTTGAGCACAATAGTATTCCATCACCAACATATGCCACAATTTGCTCAGCCATTCCCCAATTGATGGGCATCCCCTCGTTTTCCAGTTTTTGGCCACCACAAAGAGTGCAGCTATGAATTGAATCCTACTTTCTAAGATGAATTTCTTTGTATCAAATCTGAAATCAGGCTGTATGGTTTATACCCAGTACTCACTTCCCTCATCCAATCATTGCCAAATCCTGCTGATTTTACCTTTGTAACACCTCTCTTATACTCCCCTTCCTCTCCTCTGACACTGCTATCACCCTGGTATAGGTCCTTAGCCGGTCACACCTGGACTATTGCAATAGCCTGCTGGGGGATGTTTTCTGACATTTTGTCTCCTGTCTCATCTCCATCTGCTGACCTCTTTGGCTTCCTTCAGGCCCCATCTAGAATCCTACCTCCTGCAGGAAGCCTTTCCCAATGATTCCCATTTATTCTAGTGCCTTCCCTCTGTGGATTATCTCCAGTTTTTCTTGTGTATAGCTTGTTTGAACATAGCCATTTGCACGTTGTTGCCCCCATTGGATGGAGCTCTTCTAGAGCTGCAGCTGTCTTTTGCCTTTCTTTGTATCTCTACTGCTTAGCACAGAGCCCCAAACATAGTAGGGTCCTGCTGACTTAACTACTCATATTTCCACTCACTGGGTTTCAGAATTGTAAGAAGCCTCAGAGACCATCCCGTCTAACTCTGGCCTAAGTAGTAACTGTCTCGCCAACATCCTGACCAAATGGTCATCCCACTCTCAAGTGATCAGTAGTCCCCAACTAGCCAAGAAAGCCCCTCCCACTTTCAGATAGCCAGGTCCCACACAAGAGAAACTTGGCCTCAGGTAGCCCAGAAATGAATTTTGAGGGTACATGGGACATCTGGATTTAGTCAATAAACATTTCTTAAGAACCTACTATGTGGGGCAGCTAGGTGGCTCAATGGATCAAGAGGCATGTCTAGA
This sequence comes from Monodelphis domestica, assembly GCF_027887165.1. Taxonomy (NCBI): domain Eukaryota; kingdom Metazoa; phylum Chordata; class Mammalia; order Didelphimorphia; family Didelphidae; genus Monodelphis; species Monodelphis domestica. The sequence continues at coordinate 109,921,736 of NC_077228.1, forward strand.
GACAGGAGGTCCTAGGTTCATATCTGGCCTCAGACACTTCCTGCCTCTGTGTCCCTGGAAAAGTCACTTAACCTCCATTGTCTAGTCCTCATTGCTCTGCTAACTTGGAACCAATACTTAGTATTAATAATACTAAAGTGCACGGTAAAGGTAAAAAGCAAATACCCTACTATGTGCCACGGACTGAAAGAAAGTTTAAAAACCTCTATAAACCCTTTGCCCCTAAACCAAAACTCCTTCAAGGAGTTTATAATCTAAAGGGCAAAATAACATGCAAGTAACAATGTACAAATAAGCTATATATACAATGAATAATTTGTTGTTTTAGTTGTTCAGTCATGTTTGGCTCTGGTTGTCCTGTTTGGGGTTTTCTTAGCAGAGATATTGGAGTGGTTCCTTCTCCTTCCTCATTTGCACAAATGAGGAAACTGAGGTAAACAGAGTTATGTGACCTGCTCAGGGTCAAGCTACTAGTAAGTGTCTGAGGTCACATTTGAACTCAGGAAGAGGAGTTTTCCTTCACTCTGGGCTACCTAGCAGTCCATGGATAAGCTATGTACAGGAGATAATCAATAGAGAGGAGGCACTTCAGAATTCAGTGGATAGACTTGAGAACTGAGCCAGGTAGGTTTGTCTCAATTTTTTCCCTAAGACCTAGAAGGACCTAGAACAATTCAGTGGACTTCTCTGCAACATGGAGAGAATGAAAGACTTAAGTATTTGCCTAGCACCTACTATGTACAACAGATGGGGAAAGTTTCTTTCTAGAAGGTGAGACTTTAGGTGGGACTTGAAGGAAGCCAGGAGAGTGAAGAGATGGAGATGCGGAGGAAGAGCATTCCAGGCATGGGAGACAGCCCAAAAGATGCTTCAAAGCAGGAGATGGAGTAGCTCGTGCAAGGGACAGCAAGAAGGCCAGCATCACTGCACTGGTAGGGAGAATGGCGACCAGGATGGGCAGGACCTTAAAAGTCAAAAGGATGATTTTATATTTGATTTTGGAGGTAATAGGGAGCCATGGGAGTTTATTGAGGGGTGTTCTGAGAGGACAGAGGTTTGGACCTTCCTTTACAAAGATCACTTTGATAGCAGCGTGGAATACACTGAAGTGGGGAGACTTGAGGCCCAAGTGTGAGGTAATGAGGGGCTGTACCAGGGAGGTGTTGGCACCAGAGGGCAGAAGGTAGAGTACATGAGAGCTGGTGCAAGGGCAGAAAAATGATTGGATATGAGGGATAAGAGAGAGTGAGGGGTGGAGGGCGCTACCTAGAGAGCAAAAGTTGCTGGGATTCCAGAGGCTCATTCATGGCGGGGAGCGCTTAGCTCTAACCCCGCCACAGAGAGGGACCTGGCTTTCCACCCCTCTTCCCTTTGGAAGCCAGCCAGCTAGCTGCTGAAGAGGCCAGGCCAGCAAAATCTGATCCTAATTAGGCAAGGTGCTAACAAGCTGCATTCCTGGAGTTCTTCTGCCAGCCCCTAGCCCCAGGGAGCCTTAGGGACCCCAAGGAGGAAAGGAAGCCTCACACTCCACAATTCTCATTTTTCACTTTTAAGCCAAGTGTGAACCACAAAAGCCCTGCTTTAAGGCTCTGAAGCTTCCAGTTTCCTCCCCCCTGGCTGTTCCCTCCCTCTCCCTCCTTCCCTCCCTCTCCGACCAGCCAGATGAGTCATCAATTAGCAATTTCCTCCCTGGTAGAAGGTGGCAAGGAAGCCTTTTGCTTGGAAGGAGAAATCAAAACAACCTTAGGGCTGAGAGGTGGACTTGGGCAGGAAAGGGGGAGGAAAGGACTGGGAGGGCTCCAGGGGGAACTGAGACAAGTGGATTTAGTTCAGTTTCTTCCCTAAGACCTAGAGGGACCTAGAACAATTCACTGGACTTTTCTGCAAAATGGAGAGGATGAAAGGCTTAAGCATTTGTCTAGCCCCTACTATGTATGCCACCTAGCTGACTAATATTGTCTCATTTGATGCTTAGGGCAACCCTTGAGAGTTGCTGTTTAATTGTTCAGTCGTGTGGATGACTCCTCATGACCCCATTTGGGGTTTTATTGACAAAGGTACTGGAGTGGTTTGCCATTTCCTTCCCTGGCTCATTTTTTTTTTAATTTTTATTTGGTCATTTCCAAACATTATTCATTGGAAACAAAGATCATTTTCTTTTCCTCCCCCCTCCCACCACCTCTCCCATAGCCCACGCGCGATTCCACTGGGTATCACATGTGTTCTTGATTCAAACCCATTTCCATGTTGTTGGTATTTGCATTAGAGTGTTCATTTAGAGTCTCTCCTCAGTCATATCCCCTCAATCCCTGTAGTCAAGCAGTTGCTTTTCATCGGTATTTTTACTCCCACAGTTTATCTTCTGCTTGTGGATAGTGTTTTTTAGATCTCTGCAAGTTGTTCAGGGACATTGCATTGACCCTAATGGAGAAGTCCATCACCTTCGATTGTACCACAGTGTATCAGTCTCTGTGTACAATGTTTTCCTGGTTCTGCTCCTTTCACTCTGCATCACTTCCTGGAGGTCGTTCCAGTCTCCATGGAATTCCTCCACTTTATTATTCCTTTTAGCACAATAGTATTCCATCACCAACAGATACCACAATTTGTTCAGCCATTCCCCAATTGAAGGGCATCCTCTCATTTTCCAATTTTTGGCCACCACAAAGAGCGCTGCTATGAATATTCTTGTACAAGTCTTTTTCCTTATTATCTCTCTGGGGTACAAACCCAGCAGTGCTATGGCTGGATCAAAGGGCAGGCAATCTTTTATCGCCCTTTGGGCATAGTTCCAAATTGCCCTCCAGAATGGTTGGATTAATTCACAACTCTACCAGCAATGAATTTGTGTCCCTACTTTGCCACATCCCCTCCAGCATTCATTACTTTCCATAGCTGTCATGTTAGCCAATCTGCTTGGTGTGAGGTGATACCTCAGAGTTGTTTTGATTTGCATCTCTCTGATTATCAGAGATTTAGAACACTTTTTCATGTTCATAGTAGTTTTGATTTCTTTGGCTGAGAACTGCCTGTTCATGTCCCTTGCCCATTTATCAATTGGAGAATGGCTTGATTTTTTGTACAATTGATTTAGCTCTTTGTAAATTTGAGTAATTAAACCTTTGTCAGAGGTTTTTATGAAGATTGTTTCCCAATTTGTTGCTACCCTTCTGATTTTAGTTACATTGGTTTTGTTTGTACAAAAAATTTTTAATTTGATGTAGTCAAAATTATTTATTTTACATTTTGTGACTCTTTCTAAGTCTTGCTTGGTTTTAAAACCTTTCCCTTCCCAAAGGTCTAACAGGTATACTATTCTGTGTTCACCTAATTTACTTATAGTTTCCTTCTTTATGTTCAAGTCATTCACCCATTCTGAATTTATCTTGGTGTAGGGTGTGAGGTGTTGATCCAAACCTAGTCTCTCCCACACTGTCTTCCAATTTTCCCAGCAGTTTTTTATCAAATAATGGATTTTTGTCCCAAAAGCTGGGGTCTTTGGGTTTGTCATAAACTGTCTTGCTGAGATCATTTACGCCAAGTCTATTCCACTGATCCTCCTTTCTGTCTCTTAGCCAGTACCAAATTGTTTTGATAACCACTGCTTTATAGTAGAGTTTGAGATCTGGGACTGCAAGTCCTCCTTCCTTTGCATTTTTTTTTTCATGATTTCCCTGGATATCCTTGATCTTTTGTTCTTCCAAATGAACTTAGTTATGGTTTTTTCTAATTCAGTAAAGTTTTTTTTTTCCCCTTGGCTCATTTTACAGATGAGGAAACTGAGGTAAATGGGGTTAAGTGATTTGTACAGAGTCACACAGCTAGTAAGTGTCCAGAGGACATTGAATTCAGGAAAATGAGTCTTCCTGATTTCAGGTCTATCTACTTGGTCACAGCCTTGGAAGGAGGTACCATTATTATCCTCATTTTATAAGAAAGGAAACTGAGATAAAGAGCCACTAAATGACTTGCCTGGGGTCACAGAGACTATTGGGTTTGACCTCAGGTCTTTACTGATTTGATATCTAGCATTCTAACCACTCCACCATCTTACTTTACCTCTCCTGCTTCAACAGAACATGAAAGCAAGGAAATCCTCTGGCTCTTAATGGAAGAAAAGGATCCAGAGACAGTCAGCCCTAATGAGAAGGTCAAGATCAAAGTGGATTATCTCAGACAGAAGATACCCCAATGACCTTTGCCACACCAAGTCTGATTTTGCCACATATTTATACCATCCTTTGCTTGGGATGGTATCATTAGGGCTTTACCCTTAGGGAACCTGAAACATTGGGATGGTTTGTATGAAGATTAAAAATTAATATCCCAAATACTCCAAGATTATATTTAATAAGGTTTATTAATAATAACTTGAAGCAAGAAGGAAAAATAAAAGGCTAGAGAAAAAGAGAAGAGCTCACCCAGCCGTGCACAAGGGAAAAAGAGATCAAGGGAGAAGTCACACACAGCTTAAAAACAACGTATGGATGCTAATCTGAATGAAGGGGAAAGGATTCTTGGGACAAGAAAAGACTTCTCAGAGATGGAGTCTAAGGGTTCAAGATTTTCTAATTATACATTTGACCTCCTGTGCCTCTAAGATCCCTTCTAGCTCTGGCTTCTGACTGGTGAGAGTTCACCATCTTTAGCAGGGACTGGACTCAAGTTGATTCCCAGCCAACTTCTTGACATGACACCATTCTTATACTTTTTTCACTTTTTTACTCATTACCTCTTCTTTTGGGACCAATAATCAACTCGGCACCATGATTCTTGGAAAGGACAAGTCTATCAATTACCCTCCAATTCCATTGGCCATTGCTGGAACTGACTTCTCTGTGGCCCAGTGCGCCATATATGCCATCTTCCCCTGTTAGAATATAAGCTTCTTGAGGGCAGGGATTAGCTAGCTTGTTGTGTCTGTCTAGTCAGCATTTAGTGATAGCTGGCACTTAGTAAGAATTTAATAAATGCCTTTTCATTCCTTCATTCCTCAAGCTTCCCTTTGTCTCTTTTATCCCATTCAGTTACTGTTCTATTCATTGTCTAACTTCTTGAAAAAGTTGAATCCCTCACATCAAATACTTGCCCTTGAGGAGGAGAATTCTCAGACTCTTGCAATCTGGCTTCCACACCCGCCAGTCTTCTGATACCATTCTTTCAAGGATGACCAATGGCTTCTTTATTGCCAAATCCAATGACTCTTAAAATTCTCATCCGGTTCCTGGAACATCTGAGAATTAATTGCCCTTTTCTTCTGTTCAACTCAGCTTAGTTCAGTTGGTTTCCGTTTATATTTATTAAGAACCTACTATGCACAAGACACTAGGTATACAAAAGTGAAAAATACACTCTCTCCTCTCAAGGAGCTTACCATTTACTGGGAGCGACCACATATATGTAGTTGAGGATGGAGTGATGGGGGCAAAGAAAGTCAAAGGTTGCTAGGAATATGTGAGGAGGGGAGAAGAAAGAAAGTATTGTTGGCTGAAGAGATCAGAGAAGGCTTACTGAAGGAGGTGGTGCTAAAGCTGAACCTGGAACAGGAGGAGAATTCTGAAAGGGAGAGATGAAAGTGGGAGTGAATGACAGCCTCCGTGAATACACTTGAGAAGTTTAATCTTTTGAAGTTCAGTAAAAGCTCAGATGAGATCATTTGTGAAAAATGCTCTGCGGACTTTAAAGGGATGGGGAAGAGGCTGGACCTCTGCTTTCTCTGGTAAACTGGCACTGGCAGAGGAAACCCCCTCGGCCAATATAGGATGGCATTTTCTCTGCAGTTTATATTCTTAGAGAGTTATTTAGAGCCCTGAGAGACTGAGCCCTGTTGCCCAGAGTCACCTGGGCAGGATGTGGTCGGAGGGATACTTGAACCCAATTCTTCCTGACTTCGAGATCTGTTCTCTATCATGATGCCATCCTGCCTTGCATCATTATTTAGCCTGATAAAGTTTCATCCACTGGATTGTCTGTCATTCACCTCAGGAGTTCTCCCTCCCACTTTGTACAATGTCGTCTGTACAACAAAGCAAAACAAAACAACTTCACAGGGACAAACAAGCTGAGGGATGTTGACGACCTGGCAGTTCCTCTGAGAGGAAAACAAACTAGAGATTTTAGTGTATTTTAAGCTCAAAGTGAGTCAACAGTGTGATATAGCACTCAAAAAATGTAAGTGTGATACATTAAAGAAAGACATTGTTTTCAGGATTTGGGGAAATGATTGTTTAGTCATGTCTGACATGTTTAGCTGTAGGTGGATCATGATGGTCCATGGTGTTCTCTTGGCAAAGATAGTGGAGCGGTTTGTCATTTTCTGCTCCAGTGGATTAAGACAAACAGAGTTTAAGTGACTTTCATAGAGTCACACAGCTAGGAAGTATCTGAGGTCAAATTTGAACTCAGGTCTTCCTGATTTCCAGGCCCAGTGCTCCAACCACCAAGTCATCTCACTGCCTCCTTCAGAAGGTGATAGTCTTACCTAGTAATAGCTAACATTTGTATAGTGCCTACCATGTGCTAGGCACTGTGCTAAGTGCTTTATAATTATTATTCCATCTGATCCTTACAACAATCTATATGCCAGTATGCCAGGGAGGGAGGTACTGTTATTATCCCCATTTTACAGATAAGGAAACTGAGACAGAGGTTAAGTGACTTGCTCAAGGTCACAAAGCTAGTAAATATCAGAGGGCAGATTTGAACTCATGCCTTCCTGACTTGAGGCCTGGCACTTCTTTTATTGCACTCTAGTACCTAGCTGCCTAATACCATGCTTTGGTCAGTTCATAGATATATTAAAAATATAGTGGTTGGTGTCTAGAGAAGGGTAAATAAGATGGCAGAAAAGCCTTGAGATGAGTGTCATTCAAAGGATAGGTTGAAGGAATTAGGAGTATTTAATTTGAAGAGATCTGAGTTATTGGGGATGAGAGGAATGGTAGTCTTGAAAGTATTTGAGTGAGTAGATTTGTTTCACTTGGCCCTAGAGAAGAGAACTAGGAAGTGGAAAGAACGTAGATTTCAGCTTTCTATAGGGAAAAATTTCTGGACAAAAAGAGCTGATCATAAGTATGATGTGTTACCTTGGAAGCAGTAGTGTAACGTCCCTCCATAAGGGTCTTCAAGCAAAGGCTGGATGATTGACCATGTGCCAGGGATGTTATAGGAGATTCCTGTTCAGACACACGTTGGATTTTCTCTCAGATCAGAATATCCTGATATTCAATGATAAAAATCTTAGACTTCGACTTAGAAGGAACCTTAGCAATGGCTTAGCCTAAGAGTCTCATTTTAAACATGACGAAACTGAGAGGTGCTCCAAGTCTTTTTCGAGGAACAGCTAATAATCAGTTTGACTGCCACTTTACCATGTGAAAGGAGGTAAAGGAAGCTTTCTTCCTTTGGCTTCAGAGATACTGAGATGCTGCACTCTGTGGGTATTCTTCCTACTTCTTTCTTTAAACATTTTCTTTTTAATTCTGAATTTACCAAACACCCCAAAAAGAGTATTTTAATTTACAAAGTAGAATAGAAAAAAAATTATATGAGAATGTGTGAATCTTTTAAAAATTACAGCTTGTTTTTTTTAAATAAAAAGGCATATATAATAATGCAACATGTTATTTCAAAACTGTTCTGCTTCTGTTTCTTAATTGCTTTTAGTTTTTTGTGGGTGTATGTACATATGTGTATATATATATATATACACACATATATATAAATGATCCACTGACCTCCTTTTATTCTTTCTTCCTCTTTCTCCTCCTTTCCTGTCCTTCCTCTTTTCCTTCTTCTCCTTCCTTCCTTCCTTCCTTCCTTCCTTCCTTCCTTCCTTCCTTCCTTCCTTCCTTCCTTCCTTCCTTCCTTCCTTCCTTCCTTCCTTCCTTCCTTCCTTCCTTCTCCTCCTTCTCTTCCTCCTCCTTCTTCTTCCCTATCACTATCTCTCCTCTCCCCTCTGACTCTCCCCTCCCCTACAAAAAGAAAAACCCAATCACTGTGACTAGAGTGTGAGTTTCTTGAAGTTGGAGACTGTCCTTTTGCCTTTGTATTCCCATTGCTTAGTACAGGGCCTAATGTAGCTTGGTAATTCAATGGACAGAGCACTAAAGCTGGAGTCAGGAGGTCCTGGATTCTCTGGTCTCATATACTTCCTAGTTGTCTGACTCTGAGCAAGGCACTAAACCCCAAACTGCGCAGCCCTTACCTCTCTTATGTCTTAGAATAAATATCAATTCTAAGACAGAAGGTAAGGGCTTTTAAGTGAATGAATAAATGCTTGTTGACAGAGTGGGGAAGCAAAATGAATCCATATGTTGGTCATGTCCGAAAAAGTATGCCTCATTCTGCACCCTGAATCTATCTCCTCTATCAGGCCCCTTAATATATCCCAAGATTTGGTTCTTAGCCCTTTTCTGTCTTTTCTCTGCATCTGCATAATCTCTTTTTACTCATAGCCCTGAATCTTTATTTCCAGTTCATACCTTTCTTTGAATCACAGAACCACATTTCCAAGTGATCAAACTCCACAGATAATCCTGCTGGCATCTGAAATTCAACAACATTCATCCTTTTCCTCTACCTCAGAGTGACAGTGATTAGAGATCTGGCCTTGAGTCTTTGAGGGGTGGGGAGTAGTAGGAGGGGAACATCACCTACTTCACTACTGTGACCTGGGACTAGTACCCATTGTTGGTCATTCCATCTCTTCATTTGTTTTTGGCGTTTTCTCACTCTCTTTCCTCTTTTTCTCTATTCTCCTTCAGACACTGGCGCTCAAACAGGACTGGGATCAGGAGACCCTGCCATTCATTAGCTAAGTGACCTTCACTTAATTTACCTAGACCTATGTTGCAAAATGATTATATGATCTTTAAAGTCTTTTCCTGGATTAAGATTAAAAACCAGATTCCTTAGACTAATATTCAAGGAGACTAAGATTTAAGGCTCTCAACATTCTGGTCCCATCCAACCCCAATTTGATTTTCAGCTTCCTTTTGTATATTATTTGCTCTCCAATACATGGGAAGCTTCTTCTCTTTCTTTCTTTCTTTCTTTCTTTCTTTCTTTCTTTCTTTCTTTCTTTCTTTCTTTCTTTATCTCTCTCTCTCTCTCTCTCTCTCTCTCTCTCTCTCTCTCTCTCTCTCCTTCCTTCCTTCCTTCCTTCCTTCCTTCCTTCCTTCCTTCCTTTTTTCCCAGGTGAAGACTTCCCTACTCTCTGACCTCTCATGTCCCCTTGTTTGATTTCTCTTATATACTGATTATATTCTAGTTTATATTAGACCTGTATGTGGTGGAGGCCTAGCCATAGATTGAGCCTTCTGGCCCCTTTAGGGATGGATCACAGCCATGTGTACTCATCCCTGAAGGACTTGGTTCTTTGAAATAATAACTCAGTAGTCCCTTGGTTCCTGTTAAGGCAGCCAAGGAAGTGGAATGTGTCAGAGGAGGTAGAGTAGAAGGACTATTCAGTCAGTGAACTTTCAGGGATGAAATGATTTCTGCTCCCTCTAGTAATAAAAATAATGAGAATTTATATAATGCTTTACAAATATGATCTCCTTTGATCCCCACAGTAACCCTGAGATATAGATTCTATTATTATTTCATCTCAGATAATAATAATAATAGCTGACATTTATATAGTGTTTATTGTGTGCCAGGCACCGTGCTAAGTGTGCTACAATTATGATCTCATTTGATCCTCACAACAGCCCTGGGAGGTAGGTATTATTATTCCCATTTTGCAGATGAGGAAATTGAGGCAAACAGACATGAAGTGAGTCCCCCATAATCACACAGTTACTCCCCTGACTCAGACTGTATCTGAAGGGAAGATTTCTTTACTCCAGGCTCAGCGCTGTGTGTGCCATGGCACCACCTAGTGTGAGACTATGATACAGTGCTGGCTTTGGGATTTTCCATTAGGTGAAGAGAGGGCATTCTAGCTCCAGACAGCAATGCCAGTTGTTCCTACACAGTAGCAAACACAGTGTGCTCATGTAAGCCTTAGTCTGGACTCGGGCCCCTGCCTGCCTTTTCTGCTTTCTGCTTCTTTCTGTGGCCATAGGTAACTGAACAAGTGCGACTTTCCAACCTGAGAGACAACCTTATGAGCAGAACTTGGGAGTTCCTGGAGCCCTCAGTTGGAGCTGATTGGTAGAGGGAGAAGGCGCGATATAGCATCCTTCTTAGAGAAAAAACAACATGGAGCAATGATGAGGCCACTCTGGTCTGGCCAGCCAAAAGACATGGACTTTGAGCAAGTTGTTCAGAGAGTTCAGAGTCATGAAAAGAGACAGGAATTCAATAGTCCCATTAAGGATTCCATGTTTTAAGTATCAATCTCTAGGGAGAATATGAGTTATAGTTTACTTTTCACAGCCTCCCCTCCCCTCCCCTCCCCTTCCCTCCCCTCCCCTCCCCTCCCCTTCCCTTCCCTTCCCTTCCCTTCCCTTCCCTTCCCTTCCCTTCCCTTCCCTTCCCTTCCCTTCCCTTCCCTTCCCTTCCCTCCCCTCCCCTCCCCTCCCCTCCCCTCCCCTCCCCTCCCCTCCCCTCCCCTTCCCTCCCCTTCCCTTCCCTTCCCTTCCCTTCCCTTCCCTCCCCTCCCCTTCCCTTCCCTCCCCTCCCCTCCCCTCCCCTCCCCTCCCCTCCCCTCCCCTCCCCTCCCCTCCCCTCCCCTCCCCTCCCCTTCCCTCCCCTCCCCTCCCCTCCCCTCCCCTCCCCTCCCCTCCCCTCCCCTCCCCTCCCCTCCCCTCCCCTCCCCTCCCCTCCCCTTCCCTCCCCTTCCCTTCCCTTCCCTCCCCTCCCCTCCCCTCCCCTCCCCTCCCCTCCCCTCCCCTCCCCTCCCCTCCCCTTCCCTTCCCTTCCCTTCCCTTCCCTTCCCTTCCCTTCCCTTCCTTCCCTTCCCTTTGATTAAGTCTTCCTAATTCTCAACCCAACTGGAAGTTCAGTACTCACTCAAGAAATCGACTCCCAATGTTGAAATATTGATCAGCAGAGAACCTGCTTTATTTTTCTGACTTGGATGGGTTTTCCCTTCCTTAGGCAGTTTGTGGTCTTCCACACCCAGGGGCTTAACATATTGGTGTAGTTCGGCTTTAGTCCTATTGAAGTCAGAACTTCTGGATTTAAGTCTCCCAGCCTCAGTCTTCCCAAAAGGGGATGGATGATAGACACGTGGCACCACACCAAGCTACTATTCATGTTTTAAGTTACTTATTGTTGTTGAACTGTTGAATTCTTTGTGACCCCATTTGGGGTTTTCTTGGCAAAGATACTGGAGTGGTTTGCCATTTTCTTCTCTAGCTCATTTTATAGATGAGGAAACTGAGGAAAACAAGGTTAAGTGGCTTGCTCATGGTTTGAATTCAGAAAGATGAGCCTTTCTGACTCTAAGCCAGGCACTCAACCATTGTGCCACCTAGTTGCCTATAAGCTACTTTGGATTTTAAGCATTTCTTTTATATGAGGGAAATAAATAGCTGCCCTACATTTGATCTAAGTTGTACTTTCAGTACCTTTCTACTCCCTTTTCTGGAAGTAGATATCATTTTTCATCATAAGTCTTTCAGAATTTTCTCGTATCATTATATTGAGAATAGCTAAGTTATTCACTTTTGATCATTATATAATATTGCTTGTTACTATGTATTTTCTTCTGGTTCTGATCACTTCATTTTGCATCAGTTCATGTAAGTCTTTCCCAGATTCTCTGAGAGCTATCCACTTCTTATAGCATAATAGAATTCCATCACTATCACATACAACTTGTTCAGTAATTCCCCAAATGATAGGTATCCCCTTGATTCCAATCCTTTGCCACCAGAAAAAGAACTGCTATAAATATTTTTGCATATTTAGGTTTTTTCTTTTCTGTTCTGTTCTGTTCTTTCCAACTCTTTGGGATATAGAACTAGTAGTAGTATTGTTGAGTCAAAGGTTAGGCATGGTTCCACATGGTTCGATCACAACTCCACCAAGGTCACATGGTCCACATAGCCCTAACTCCACTAATAGGACATTTAGTGTCCCAATTTTCCCACATTCCCTCCAAATATTTGTCAGTTTCCTTTTCTGCCATATTAACCAGTCTGATAGGTGTGTGGTGGACCTTGCATTTCTCTAATCGAGTGATTTAGGGCATCTTTTCATATGACCCAAAATATCTTTGATTTTTTCTTCTGTAAACTCATATTCATTGACCATCTGTCAGTTGGGGAATGACTTTGTAGTCTTATAAATTTGAATCAGTTCCTTATATATTTGAGAAATGAGGCCTTATGACTACTGTGTATTTTCTTCCACCCTATTTCTCATTTATCTTTTTCTTTCTCCATCCTCCCTTTTACTCCTCAAAAATATTTTGCTTTTGATCCCCCCTTCTCCTTTCTATAACCTTTGGAATATACTTTAGACCTCTGTCTAAAAAAACACAACAAATTCTAAGACAGAGGAGCGGTAAAGGCAAATCAAGGTTTTGTGACTTGTTCAGGATCACACAGCTAGGAAGTGTCTGATGCCAGATTTTAACCCAAGTTCTCCTGACTCCAGGACTGATGCTCTACCCACCATGTTCCTTGATGCCCCCATACCTCAGCTTTAACTGATTGTCTCCTAAGACTCCAAAGTGGGGGTGAATACATGAGAAAAGTATCCCATCTCTTTCCTTAGAAACTAGACTTTCTTTGGACCAAGCCTAGTCCTGCATGAACCCAGAATTAGGGGTTCCTTACTGGGGTTAGGGGAGTGCCCCAGCCATTCGGGGCCCAGCATGGGTAATATAGATTACCATTGTTTGCATATTTTCCCAGGGTGATGAGTCTATGGCACACATGCCAGAGGGGGCACTCAGAGCCCTCTCTATGGGCATGCCTGCTGTTGCCCTGGCACAGGGCTCACCAGAGTTCATTACTGGAAAGCCAGAGGGACACAGGGGTAGGTATGTTCCCCTCCTGCCCTCCATGTGTGCCTGAGAACATTGCTAGCTCCTCTAAATGGTTTGCTATCACTGATTCATGCCCATCTTTCCACCCTCTGATTACCAGCTTCTTGAATACTTTGCTGTATTTTTCTTTTGGTATCCCCAAAATGGTCCTACACATAGAAAGATATGTAAGAAATACTGTTGGATAGAATAGAAAATACCTGGGGGGCAACTGGAGGGGGATAATAGGAAGGATGATAGACTAAGCTATTTATTTGTGTGTGGGAAATAAATAGCTGCCCTATATCTGATCTAAATTATATCTTCAGTACTTTCCCACTCTTTTTTGACTAGACCTTAGTAAGTCTGTGTCTATCTCAGTGCTAAGTGACATCCAGGAGAATCCTGGATTAGAAACCTGTCTCAGATCCCATGTGATAGGCAAGTCATTCTCACAGTTTCCAACTGTCCTACTGTGTGACTGGAAAATTCACATGACTTCTCTGAGACTCAGTTTCCCTTACCTGTCTGAGAGGTTATTGCACAGAAACTGATTAATAAACCTAAAAGCCATATAAAAATTTGAGTTATTGTCTACAAATTGCAGCCGGATAGAATTTCTACCCCAAAGTTTTTCCATATGTACACTAGGGGGCACTAGTAGATTATTCAGAAGCCTTTTCCAATGGGATGGGACGGAAATTCTATGGCCAGCAGATGGCAGGGCTACCCTAGAACCCAGGTAGGGAGGTAGTCCTGACCCAGGAGACAGCATGGGGGGTCAAATTCTCAAATCATTGATCCTAAATAATAGAAAGCCCCAATTTATTCCCATGTGAAAAACTGAGTCTTTAAAAAAATCCCTTACCTTCTGTCTTCGAATCAATACTGTGTATTGGTTCCCAGGCAGAAGAGCAGTAAGGGCTAGGCAATGGGGGTTAAGTGACTTGCTCAGGGTCACAAAGCTAGGAAGTGTCTGAGGCTAGATTTGAACCCAGGATGAAAAATGGAGTCTTTAAGTCTCTGAGTGGCAAGGATGGTTCAAGTCTATTATTAGTATCATCATCATAATCATTATTATCATCATCCTTATTATTTTTAAACACTTACCTTCTGTCTTAGAATCAGTATTGTATATTGGTTCCAAGGCAGAAGAGTGGTAAGGGCTAGGCAATGGGGATTCAGTGACTTTCCCAGGGTCACACAGCTAGAAAGTGTCTGAAGATTTGAACCCAGGACCTCCCCTCTCTAGGCCTGGCTCTCCATCTGCTGAGCCACCCAACTGCCCCCCAAACTTATTATTAAAGCAGGCTACTGGTATGGTGATACCAACTGGTATGGGGGGGGCAGGTAGGTGGGGCAGTGGGTAGAGCGCCAGGCCTAGAGTCAGGAAGACTCATCTTCCTGAGTTCAACTCTGATCTTAAACACTTACTAGCTATGTGATCATGGGCAAGTTACCCAATCTTGTTGGCCTCAGTTTCCACATCTGTAAAATGAGCTGGGAAAGGACATGGCAAACCACTCCAGTATCTTTGCCAAGAAAACCCCAAATGAGGTCATGAAGAGTCTGACATGACTGAAATGACTCAACAACAAAATCAGTACAGGGTAAAAGGTGCTGCATCCTGAGTCAGAGAATTTGGATTTCAATCTCGGGTACCTAGATGACCACCTTGGGTAGTCTGGGCCTCGGTTTGCTCATTAGCAAAGTGCTCACTTTGGACTGGGAGACCTCTGACATCTCTTCTAGCTCTTAATCTATGATCCCAGGATGAAGTGAGGCTAGACAAAGGATTGTGAGAGAAGGAAATGTTTTCGCTAAGGGCCAGAGTCTTCTTTCCTAGGGATGCTTAAGGGGAGGAGATTTTTCTTGCTGCCTTTTCCCCGTGGTAGATACCATCTTGCCCCCTACCTTCTCCCCATGCCCATGCAATGGTGCAAGAGAACATATGAATATAGACTTTAATTATTGTGCTGCTGCTATTAACCAGAAGTGCAATGAACTCATCCAAGATGGATTTGGATGGCACAGTGTCAACAGGAACCCCTATCCCTGCCCCAGGGAATGGGTCCTGGGAGAACAGTGACAGAAACACCAGGCCTCTTGGGAAGGGGCAGAAAGGGAGCTACGGGGAACAGGGAAGATGTGAGGAGTGCACATCCTGGGTTAGGGTTCACCTCCTGCCTCGAACAATTCAATATGGAAATAAGGCAATTCTAAGAGAAGGTCTGATAACTCTAGAACCCTGTGAGCTCAGTAGCATCCCCTTCCTTCCTGGCTCAGCTGCTTCTGTTTCCAGGTTCAGATCTCTCATGGATGCTGGCAGGGCAGGTAGAGATGCCACCATTTGGCTGGTTTTGAGAAAAAGGGAAGGACTCTGTTTTTACCCTTCTGTGTCTTCTCAAACTCGATGCTAGGAAGCCAGTCTGTCCTTATGATTCTAATTCACAGGGGGCATCAATGAGAAAGGGGAATATTTTAGTGTCAAACTTTCCTTCAATTCAGAATTTTCTCAACTACTTCCTGGCTAGTATAATAGGATGTTAAAGGTCAATACCACTGGGGGATAGACAATATCCTGCCATTCTTCTCCATGATCTTCTGGGGAACTGCCTTAACCCAATAACTGGGGCCAAACTTAGACTTGTGATCAGCCCTCCTCGCCTAAGGGAAAGAAAGGGACGAGGTCCGAGATGTGGACACAGGACTGGGAGGAGATCACTGAATGTGCCTGATGGTGAGAGTGGGCATGGAACCAGGCAGGAGGAGACGGAGGGACCACCATGGCTGACACTCAAAGCTCTGTTGGGAACTGGAAGACCTCAGGAAAAGTGTAAAGGAAGAGTGCCAGCCATTCTAGGTTACAGGGAAGGGACCATCTTATAAAACCATGCACCAGAGACATAGAGAAGACAGTCTCAGGGATTTGCTGAAAACAATCCAGTATGTGCAAAAATTTCTCAGTGTCAGCCAGAAACCTGATGGTCAGGTCTGCAGATAGAGAGGAGCCCACTGGACCACCATCTTTGACTTCAAACCTGTGTATAGAGTGGTGGGACCCTTTCTGTGACTGACAAGGATATAATCTAATCACTCAGCCTGATGTCCCCTTGTTGTGGGCCTGATGGCTTTTCTCTCTCTTTTAAACTCTTACTTTCCATCTTAAAATCAATACTGTGTATTGGTTCCAAGACAGAAGAGTGGTAAAGGGCTAGGCAATGGGGGTTAAGTGACTTGCCCAGGGGCACATAGCCAAGAAGTGTCTGAGTCCAGATTTGAACCCAGGACCTCCCATCTCTAGGCCTGCCTCTTTCCCCTGAGCCACCCAGTTGTCCCAGCTGATGGTCTCTGTAAATCACCTCTGGACAGGGAGAAACCTCTTCTCTCCAAGTTGATGCTCCAGGTTCTGCTTAGGGACTTGGAGATGTTCCCTTTTCTACCTTACGCTAACCTAAGTATCACTCCAACACGCCTGCATCCTGGCACTATTTTCCTCTTACTCTTCAGCTGGCAAGCAGCCAGTCAACACAGCTGGGTCAGCCATTCCAAGGGGAATCGACTTCATGCAGATCCAGTTCTGTTTTGATACTGATATCTTGGCATCTAGGAAGTCGCTGATGTAGGTGAAACCAGCAGGGAGAGATGTTTCCTGTTTCCTTGCTCAGGATCTGGCTAGCCAATGACCCCATTTTCCTGGAGGGTCTCACTGTTGCTACTATTGCCAGTTCCAATGGCAGGCCTAGGAAGTATGCAGACTTTCTGGGCAAAGCCCTTTCCAAAATTGGCCCCTTTGCCTTCTTGAGGGGACTTTGTTGGGGAGTGAGGTGAGGAGAGGGCTCGCCAAAACCCCAAGGCCACACTGGTGACTGGGGCCATTTCTGGGGGAAGGAATGGATTCTACCTTTGAGGCTTAGACCCTCCATCATCTGTCTCTGCCCAAACAGACCTAGGAATGATGGTTACAACCTGATGACTCACCAGCCCTGATCTCAGCACTTTAAACAGCTCCAGCAAATCCTCTATCTGCTCTGTGACTCTGGTTCCTGCCTTCCCTGTTCTGCAGTCTGTCTCTCCTGCACTGCTCTGGCGGGGATGCCTTTGCCATTTCCTCTTTGCCTGGGCCATGCTTGCCCTCATTGTCAGGCATGATCAAACCCCCACCCCCTGGGGGTTGGATTGGGGCTTCATCCCTTCCTTTCCCAACCTGTTGGGCAAAGTCTGGTCCAAGTCTACCAACTGGGTTTAGGGCAGTCCCCAGAAGAGGAGAGGGATTCATTCCTCACCAGCAGCCACTGACCTCCAATGGCCTATTACCTTAGGATTTGGGGGGAGACAAGGATCCTGGTCTCCCACTTCAGGAAGGGTGAATGATAGAAGAGGTACGGGTGGGCATGGGGTGGCTGGTGTCCTCCCAATAGCTAAGGATCAGAGTAGGACTCCCCCTGCTTGAGGACCAGTTGGACATGTGTCCAGGGGCTTTTTAGGGAACATTTTTTCCTGCTCTTGGGAGATAGGGCTCAGTGGGGGGGGACTTCAGAAGTTTGGGCCCCTGGAGATTTTGCCCACTTTTCTGCCATGTACCAAAGGAGTTTTTAGTTGGCTTTGAGGAAATTGTCTAATCCTGCCAAAGAATGGCAAGTCTCCAAGGAGCCAGGCTTCTCAGGGGAGGGTTGAGGACTGGGCTAGGACTCTGAGACACACAGGGCTTCCACAGCATCGCTCAGTCCCTGATTGACGCCTCCCACTGCAAGGAGACAGTTCTTGATGATGATGCTGGAACAGGCACAGCGGGGAGTGGGCATTGGGGGCAGGCTCTCCCATTTGTTCTTTCCTGGGTGGAAGGCCTCTGCTGTCTCCAGGACTGTGGGCTGGTTCCCTGAAAATGAAGATAAAAGGCATGGGTTTGCAGCATTTGCTGATTTTCCATGTGTAAATTTAATACTCTGAATTTAATTATTTTAAATTTATTTTAAATTAATTAATTAATAAACTAAATTTAATACAGCATGAAAATTTAATAGTTGACCTATCACAGGCCAGCATTTTCCTGACTCTTGGCCTCTCCATGCCTCCATTTCCTCCTCTATAAAAGGGGCAGACTTTATCTCTGTGGTCCCAGGTGGTTCCCTATAGCTGCTGATGATGGAAGAAATCTTAACTAGAATGTTAGTCCTGGGATTTAG
This sequence comes from Monodelphis domestica, assembly GCF_027887165.1. Classification (NCBI taxonomy): domain Eukaryota; kingdom Metazoa; phylum Chordata; class Mammalia; order Didelphimorphia; family Didelphidae; genus Monodelphis; species Monodelphis domestica. The sequence goes on from NC_077228.1 coordinate 109,939,847, forward strand.
AGCAAGAAGGGACCTTTAGGAATCATTTTAGGCTAGTCCTTTCATTTTATTTTTTAAACCTTTACCTTCTGACTTAGAATCAATACTGTGTATTGATTCCAAGGCAGAAGAGTGGTAAAGGCTAGGCAATGGGGGTTAAGTGACTTGCTCAGGGTCACACAGCTGGGAAGTGTCTGAGGCCATATTTGAACCTAGGACCTCCTGTCTCTAGGCCTGGCCCTCAATCCACTGAGCCCCCCAGCTGCCCCCCAGTATATCCATTTTAAAGATAGGGAAACTGAGCCCCAGAGAGAAGAGATAACTTGTCCAGAGTCCTAGAAGTGGTAAATGTTTGTTTCATTTTCTGCATTCGTATTCCCAGTACTCAGCAAAGAACCTGGCTTATGGTAGTCATTTAAATGCATGTTGATTTATTGCTAAGTAGCAGAGTTGGGGTTTGAACCAGAACCAATGTCCTCTGACTCCTCATCCATCCATTGTTCCTTCTACCATAATGGGTACTTTGTGATCCTTGGGGGAAAGGACAGTCCTGATTTCAGGGTGTTCTCAATTTCTGCCATCGTTTGTTTGCTGTCACCCAAAACCCCATGGCATCCACCCAGCAACCCATCACTGCCAAGAATGCTCTGATTCTTACCCAAGCCTCCAGCCACTATGACTCGACCACTTAAGGAGCCTGATACAAAGTCAGCTCTGCGCTTCTTTAGGAATGAAGACCGCTCCATCTTCATCCAACCTCCTGTTGGCCAAGAAAGGACGAGAAAAAAGATTGATAACAACACCTAATGCAATCTCTGGGACAGGAACTATTTCCTGATCTCTGGAGTGGGGTGAGATTACAAGTATCTACTCACACCTTGCAGTCATCAGCTCAAAACACATCCCTTGCAAGTCAACGGAAGTGATAGGATCAAATAATTCTAGGTTTAGAGCTAGAGAGATCACCTTGGTGGGAGTTCTCAAACTTGTTGGTCTCAGGCCCCCTTTTCTGTCCTAAAAATGATTCAGTTGGCCTCAGATACTTCCTAGCTGTCTGGCCCTGGGCAAGTCACTTAAACACCATTGCCTAGCCCTTACTGTTCTTCTGTCTTAGAACCTATATTTGGTATCAAATCAAAGACAGAAGGTAAGGGTTTAAAAAATGATTGAGGACCCCAAAGAGCTTCCATTTATGTGGGTTTTATCTATTGATATTTACCACATTAGAAATGAAAGCTGATACAATTTTGAAATATTTGTTCATTAAAATAACTATAATAGACACATTCCATGTTAATATAAAGAGCATTTTCCAAAACAAAACCTTAGCCAGGAAAGTAGTATTGTTTTTACACATTTTTGTAAATCTCCTTAATGTCTAATAGCACAGAAGACAGACAGCTGGATTCTCCCACTGGCTTCTTCATTTAAACTATTGTGATCTGTTCTAGTTGAAGTATATAAAGAAAATCCCTTTTCACACAGATATGGAGATGGAAAAGGGAGGAGAATTTTAATAGCCAAACAATGTCTTAGTGTATTTTGAAAAGAGTTTTGATATTATAGACTTTTTGAAAGGGTCTTGGGTGGGGAGGATAGGTAGAAAGCCAAGTCTAGAGACTAGAGGTTTGGGGTTCAAATCTGACCTCAGACACTAGCTGTGTGACCCTGGGAAAGTAATTTAATCCCTACTGCCTAATCCTGAATGCCCCTTTTTCCTTGGAACCAATACTTAGTATCAATTCTAAGAAAGAAAGTAAGGATTTAAAAAGAAGAAAGAAAAGAGGGTCTTGGGGATTCTTGGGGGTCCACAGACAAGGCTTTGAGAACCAGTGATCTAGCCTAACTTTCTCATTTTTATTGTTGTTCAGTCATTTTTCAGTCATGTCTGACTCTTCCTGACTCCAGTTGGGGTTTTCTTGACAAAGACACTGGAGTGATTTGTCATTTCCTTCTCTAATGTGTCCCCATTTTAGAGATGTGGAACTGAGGTGAGCAGAGGTTAAATGACTTGCCCAGGGTCATACAGTTTGAACTCAGGAAGAGGAGTCTTCTTCCCTCTTGGCCCAGGACTCTATCTATTGTATCACCTAGCTGTTCCCTAAAGGGCGCTAGACTAGGAATTGGAGAATATCTATTCTACTTTCAGCTTTGTCCCCAATTTCCTATGTGTCCTTGATCAAACAACAGCACCTACCTCTGTTCCTCAGTTTACCCATCTGTAAAATGGAAATACAGAACTCTGACGCTACCTACCTCATGCAGGTGCAGATTATTGTGAGGATGCAATGAAAAAAATCTTTGGAAAAAAGTGTTCTCTACATGCTGGGTATTTATATCCAGGGATGAACATGAATAGCCCTGAATAAGGCATAATCATAATAATACCTTTAAATATAAGAATATACATAAATATATATTTCTTCATGAAAACCTTGTAAAGTAGTTAATGCAATTACAATTATTTTATTTATAGTTCCATCAATCAGTCAATCAGAATGCAGTTATTACATCCCTGTACTCTTGGCAGGGCACTGTGCTAGGCACTGGGGATACAGAGACAAAAATAAGCACTCTGCTCTCATGGAGCCTATGTTTGATTGACAGTTGGAATAATTAAAGCTTAGCTAACTGGGTTAAATAACTTACTTAAAATAACACAGCTAGTTAATATCGGGCAGCTACATGGCCCAGTGGATGGAGTGTTGGGTCTAGAGTCAGGAAGATTCATCTTCCTGATTTAAAATCTTATTAGTCACGGACCCAGGGCAAGTAATTTAATCCTGTTTGCCTCTGTTTCCTCATCTGTAAAATGAGCTGGAGAAAGAAATGGCAAACTACTCCAGTATCTTTGTTAACAAAATCCCAAATGAAGTCACAGAGGCAGATGTGATGGAAAAACAACTTGAACCACAAAAGTGAACATCTGAGGCAAAATTAGAACTCGGGTCTCTTTAAGTTCAGGGCTGTACTCAACACACTGTGCCAACTCTGAGTCACTCAGTGCCCTCTGGGCAAAGTTTGGAAACTGATCTCCTTCTTTCCAGCTAGAACATTGTGGTTTTCTGGGCAAATACTGCCTATTGTTGGTTCTGAGCCATCTTGATGGGACTGGCTTAGTTGGTGGTTGAGTTTGGCAAAGGGGGCATCCACCATGCAATCAAATGATGTGGCACATGCCCCAGTCCTGGACAGAATACACAGAGCCCTGAGCAGGAAGGGCCCATTCCGGCTTCAGGGGTGATGCTCAAGGAGCTCAGTGAGGTCCCAGGCGGGAGAGCTAGTGGATCCTGACAAGCTCACCTTCCAACGAAGATAATCAAATCACAGATTTAGAGTTCAAAGGAACAATGTTGTTGTCTAGTCTTATCTGAATCCTTGGGATCCCATTTGGGGTTTTCTTGACAAAGATACTGGTTTGATCAACCATTTTCTTCTCCAGCTCATTTGACAGATGAGGAAACTGAGGTCAACAGGGTTAAGTGACTTGCCCAAGCCACACAACTAGTAAGTATCTGAGGCGGGATTTGAATTCAGTGTGACACTAGCTCATCAAAGAGACTTTAGAGTTCATCATCTAGTCCAATTCTTTGGTTTTACAGATGAGGAAACTGAGGCATATGGCCACACCTCAAACCAGTGACAAAGCTAGGATTTTAACTTATATCTTTGTCAAGAAAACACTGAATGGGGTCAGGAAGAGTTGGAAACAGCTGAAAACAACTGAACAACTTCTGATACCAAATTCAGCATTTTCCATCACATCAGGCTGCTTCCCTTGTGATCAATTATCACTGGGGAAAAAAAGCTACATGCCCTAGAGATAGAGATTCTTTGGTGTCAAAATATGTATATTTATAAAAACTCCCATTAAAAGTGACCTTGATGGCTTATTGGGTCGGGGGGTGGGAGGGAGGGAAGAGGGGAGGGAAAGAAAAGGAATCATATAAACATGGAAAAACATTTAAAAAATAAAAGGTAAGAATGGAAAAAAACAGTGACCCCGATTGGATCATCTTGTGATTTGTGACCTTGGACCTGGTTCTGGTTCTGCAAGCTCCTTCTTCAGCCTAGAGTAGCATTCCTTCCTTCTATCATTCAGTAAACACTTATTAAATGCCTAATGTGCCAATCATTGTGCCATCTTCTGGAAATATACAGATGAAAGATGATAGCTCAAAGGGGCAGCTAGTTAGCTCAGGGGATGAACAGTCAGGCCTAGAGAGGAGAGGTCCTGGGTTCAAATCTAGCCTCAGACACTTTCTAGCTGTGTGACCCTGGGCAAGTCACTTGACCCCCATTGCCTAATCTTTACTGCTCTTCTGCATAGGAACCTATACACAGTACTGATTCTAAGACAGAAAGTAAGTCATTTTAAAAAATGATAGTTCCTGTTTGCAGGAAACTTAGAGTCTGGGACAGGGGAAAGGGACATGCACGTATAAGCTATGTACATGTAATGAATAAATATAACAATAAAGACAAAATAATAAATAGGTGCAAAAGAGTCATCTGTGCAAATGCTCCAAGAAAACCAGGAGAGAATATTTTCAGCTGGGGGAATTGGAGAAAGCTTTAAAGACACCAAATATTTAAAGACACCAAAAGAAAAAAGAGAAGCATATCCACAGGCAGATGTGAGAGGGGAGTATGCTCCATTCTGCACCAATGCACAAAGATGGCAAAGAAGCAGAACAGGACCAGAAAACAGAGTGAAATGTCAGGAGAAGGTGGATTGGGGCCATATTGTGAAAGACTTTAAATACTGGACTCCAATCTGTATGCTATCCTATAGGCAACAGGGAACCAGTGAAAGTTTTGGGGCAGGAGAGTGAGCTGATAGATCTGGTTGGAGGAAGGACTGGAGAGGAGAGAAGCTGGAGGCATAGGGAACTTGATCAAGAGATAATAAAGGTGAGCAGCTAAGATGGTACAGTGGATAGGGTGCAGGGCTTGATGTCAGGAGGAAATGAGTTCAAATCCAGCCTTAGCCACGTATTAGCGTGTGGCTCTGGGCAAGTCACTTAACCCTATTTGCCTAAAGAGAGAAAGAGATGATGGTGATGATGAACATGGCCTGAACTAGGATGGCATGAACTTTTATTCATGATGCCATATAGGCAAAAGGGCAGACATGAGGTAGCAGGGTCCAGAATGATAGCCAAAGCTTTCAGTGTCTTGGGGGTGGGGAAGTTGGGATGGTTCTTCCCTACTTTTCTGTCTCTTTTTATGTATGATCTCCTTTTTTTTTTAAACCTTTACTTTCCACCTTAGAATCAATATTGTGCACTGGTTCCAAGTCAGAAGAGCAGTAAGGGCTAGACAATGGGGGGTTAAGTGACTTGCCCAGGGTCATCCAGCTAGGAAGTGTCTCAATTCAGATTTGAACCCAGGACATCCCCTCTCTAGGCCTGACTCTCCATCCCCTGAGCCACCCAGCTGCCTCCTATCTTTCTCCTTATTAATTCCCAGTATCCCCAGAACTTAACACAGTGCCTTCTATATAGTAAGTACTTAGTAAATGTTCACTGGATTGGTAATGGGATGATGATGAGATGTGATAACAGGGGGAAGGATTTGAAAGACTCACCCTGTTCCATGTCAAAGACATCCATAGTCCTCATGAATTTGGGCTGTCGATAGAGGCGACCTTGTCTCAGGCCCCCCAGGCTGTACAGGTAGCCATCCATGGGGACAAAGCTGGAGAAGGCTCGTTTGCAGGGGATGTTGGGAAATTTGGTCCATGAGCGAGTTTCAATGTCGAAGACCTCAAAGGCATTGACAGCATACTTGGACTGACGTCCTCCTAAAAACCAAGGTCAAAGGCTCTCTGCAGGACTCTTTTCTGCCTCTCTGTCTCAGTTTTCCCTTATTCCCTCCCAAAACAAAACCCGAGTTTTCCAGTCCAAAGCTGAGTCCCTCCTGTGTCTACCACCCCAAAGGTAAGGGGATTCCATCTGGGAAGATCTCTAGTAGTTGTCCTTTCTAGAGAATGTCTCCCACCCTTCTTAGTGCCAGGAGGAGGTTTTATCAGAGTTCCAACCCTGTTATAACCAACCTTCCCCCTTTCTCTTTCTTTCTTTCTTTCTTTCTTTCTTTCTTTCTTTCTTTCTTTCTTTCTTTCTTTCTTTCTTTCTTTCTTTCTTTCTTTCTTTCTTTCTTTCTTTCTTTCTTTCTTTCTTTCTTTCTTTCTTTCTTTCTTTCTTTCTTTCTTTCTCTTTCTTTCTTTCTCTTTCTTTCTTTCTTTCTTTATCTCTCTCTCTCTTTCTTTCTTTCTTTCTCTCTTTCTTTCTCTCTTTCTCTCTCTCTCTCTTTCTTTCTCTCTTTCTTTCTTTCTTTCTTTCTCTCTCTCTCTCTCTCTCTCTCCTTCCTTCCTTCCTTCCTTCCTTCCTTCCTTTTTTCTTCTCTCTTTCTCTCTCTCCCTCCCTCTCTTCTTTTCTTCCCCCTCTCATCTATTGTTTATTTTTTCAACTATATGTAGAAACAAATTATTTTCTGAGATTTTGTGATCCGATGGCATAACTTTTCTGATGATTCATTCTTTGTGCTTTCCTCCCCTCTCCTATCTGATATTCTCTTTTTATTTCTGACAACCAATATCCCTTCTTTTCCCATAAATATGGCCACTATCTCCCCCAGGGAAGTTATCTTAATTGACTCATACCTCACAATGTCTGCTCCTCTATCTAGTACCTCTCTGGTACTCACACTCAGTCAATTCTAGTATCATAGAAAATAGTGCTAGAAGGGCCATAAAAGATCATGTGGTTTAACCCTAGCATTTTACAGATGAGAAAGGTGGGACTCAGAATGGGAGTCACAAGGTCACACAGATTGAAAAAGTGGGAAGGTCAGGGTTCAAATCCTGATCTTTCAACTCCTAATCCAGGGCACTTTCTATGCTGACCTTCATTTGTACTAATTCGTTGGTTGCCTTGTAAGTAAGTGTCTTGTTTTTCTCCCCCACCAAAATGAGACCTCCCTAGGAATAGGGAAAGTGCATTTTGTTTGTTTCTTTGGGTTTTATTATTTTTTGTCTCACAATGCTTTGACTTTGTACTTTTTTGTATACCAATTTCCTCTTCCATAAAATAAAGATATTGATGAGATGTTCTCTGAGGATCTTTTCAGCTGTAATATTTATTAATTATATGACAATGAGCTCTGTAAGGGTGAGGACAGTGAGTCCTCCTTCCTCTGGATTTCTGCCCTGCTCCACAGGGCTGAGAAAATGGCTCGGCACATCCCTCAGAGGGAAGCAATGATAAACCAACCCCAAGGAGGGAGAAAGAGGCACATATTGAGGATGCAGGTAACCCATCCTTACCCAGCACATAGATCTTGGAACCTCGGAGAAAGGAAGTAGCAGCATATCTTGGGGTGGGCATGGGGGCTAAGGAGACCCACATGTCCTTGAGCATGTCATAGTGCTGTAGGTGATTATGAGGGCGGAGATCTAGCCCCATTCCTCCTGCTGCGTACACTCGGTAATCTAAAGAGATAGACCACAGCCAGGGTCAGTCAGGAAACTTGGCAGTGGACTTGTCAGTAGCCACCACTGGTCATACCTAGAGCCCCATTTAACCCCCTGAACACCACAGCTGGGGCCTGGTCTCATAGGGCAGGAGCTAGAGAAGTTTCTTCCTTCCTGTTAAGTGCACCACACAGTCGGTACAGGACACAGGTCTGTGCCATTTTAGTGGCAAGATTAATATCTCCATGCCAGCCTCAACCACCAGCTAAGCTAGTTCTATCAAGCTCCCAGGGCACCTTGACTTGGGTGACTTGGTGCTTTCTTACTCTGGCTTCTCCCCCTCTCCAACCAAGGTCAGCCCAAAGCAGACATAGAATTCTCCTCGTGAGCCCCCAGTAGGAGAATGACCCTCAACATCTCCTTTTCTCTGACTAGTTCTTATGCCCAACAGGACCCAGGACTGGAAGTTTTAAGAAAAGGATGAAAGCACCACATCGAGTACACCATAGTACAAATGAGACACCAGAGGAGAAAAGATCTGTAAAGCACACAGGATGGTGCCTGGCACATAGTAGACACTTAATACATAATTGTTCCCTTCTACTTTCTACCCTTTCCTCAACTGCTATCTCCGTACTTTTGTCCTGTGTTGGTTCTTATGCCTGGAATATTCCTCCTCTTCATCTCTGCTTCTCCTTTTAAGACTCAGTTAAAATCTCACCTTCTATAGATCTTTCCTGTTCCCTCTATGAGCTAGAGCCTTCCCCTTTAGGGTCACATTCCACCTACTCTGTATGTATCTTGCATATAGTAAATTATTTCTATTTTCCTTATTAAAATGTGGCCTCCTTAAAGGTGGGAATTGGGGGTTTTTTGTTTGGTTTTTTCTTTCTTTGCATCTTCAAGGCTTATCACAAAGCCTGGCACTCAGTAGGTCCAAAATAAGTGTTTGGATGTTGCTTGATTCACACACCAAGTGTGAGAGTTGGGAATGGGTAGAAACCTGTAACAGAAGGGTGTACTATTATAAATATTCAGCTCTCAATTAAATATCAGTATTTCTTGGAGAGAAGGTTGGGTTTCTCAGGAGGGACACAGAGAAGTTTGGAGTTAGGAAAGAATGGCAGAAGAAATAACTGGAGAGCTCCAAACAGTTATGTAGAGGGAGCAATGGGGTGACTAGTTCTCTCCAGAAGCCTGGACTCTCCCCTTTTCAGGCTTTATGATGTGAAGTTAGACTGAGCAAGTCAGACCAAAACCACTGAGTGCAAAGCAGCTATTTGGTGCCCGGACACCTGCCAGGCAGAGCTCAGGCTTTTGTATCTTTTTTGTTTTGTTTTGGTGGGAGAAGAACAAGGGGCCTAGAGTGTTATGGGAACTTTTAGAAAAGTTGCAAGATGAATAAACTGGGGAGCTTTTGTCCTAAACCCAACTCAGAACCCTCTTCCCTCTCCAGCCCTCCCACAAACCTATCCCATCAATTTCCTGCCCTCTTTCCACTCCCGATATCCCCAACTGCACCCATGGCCTGGCCTGGCTTGCCTTTTGTAGTGACAGAGATGCCCATGGCAGCCTCCCTCAGCACACTCCTCTTCTTCCACTTGCCCTCATCGATGTTGTACATCTCCACAATCTTCAGGGGCAGCTGATTGGTCCCCACACCCCCAATCACCATGATCCGTTTCCCCAGGGCAATGACGGCCACCCCCGCCCTGGCAGTTGGCATGGGGGGCAAGGAAGTCCACTGGTCAGCATCAGGGGAATAGACCTCAAAGCAGTCCATGGGAACCCCGTTGTCATCACAGCCTCCTATGGCATAGACCTGTCCTCCAGCCTCCACCAGGGAGGAGTAGACTCTGCGACTTGGCAGTGGGGCCAGGGTCTTCCAGTGGAAATCTTTGATGCTGGGCACCTCCATGGCAGTCATGGGTGACACTGTCCGGGCATCCATCCCCTCACCTCTGTGGAGTAGTTACCCTGCTACCTCCTGAGAAGCAGCAGGGACCGCTGCTCCAAGGGCAAGGAATACGAGATCAGAGGCACGAGATATGCTGACTAGTCCACAATCAATACCCCTCAGCCACTTGCAGTATCCATCCCTGCCCTGGCTCCTGCCCCCGCCCCCCGCCCCCAGCCCCCAGCCCCCAGCCCCCAGCCCCCAGGCGCGCGCGCGCACAGACACACACTGACATACACACACAGAGCAGCTGATTCTTTACCTTCCCTTATGGCTCCATCAATCCCGAGGCATCCACACCTGGCCCTAGGAGGACAAAGGGAGGGAATCAAGGGCAGCCGGTCGGTTCCGTGAGCATCCTCTCGGAGCAGACTCCGCTCCCCTTCTCCAACTTTAATTAACAAGGAGAGAAGCCGAGGATGCAACACGGCATGATCCCACATCACCCTGGGCTTCCCCTCCTCCCGGCCCAGGTTAGGTCAGATCCCGCGTGGCCGTTGTTTTGGGGGAGCAGCTTAAGGGGCAGGTGGGGGCGGGGTGGGATCCACAGAGGTTCTTTCAGCTTGTGGCTCCACCTCCACCCTCTCCGAGGAGGAAGGGGTTAAAAATCACTGGAGCCTGTGCTCTTTCTAACCCTCCCTCTGCAGTTCAAGACATCCTCCACTCCCACCCTCCCTCCCCCCAACACACACGCGCGCACACACACACAGTCACTGTTGATGATCAGGGCAGGAAGCAAAGACAGCCCATTAGGAAACACTGGAAACCAACCGCCCCGCTCCGAGCCTAGGGGAGAAGGTGGCTGCTGGCAAACATGCAGATGAGCTGAAGAAAAGAGCAGCCAGGAGGAGAGAGAGCGGGAGGGGAGGGAAGGGAATCAGCTAAATATACCCCCACCCCCACCCAGAGCTTCCCACCTGTGCAGAAGTCTCCCCGGATTCCCTCTGCGGAGTCATCAGCCTCCCTTATGTAATCCATCAGGGCTTCTCCACCCATGGGTGAAGGGGCTTTCGGCTGGGTGCACTGACCCTCATCTGTCCAGATAAGGGAAGGGAGCCGAAAGTGGTGGATGGAGACAGTGCCTTGGGCAGCCAAGGCCACCCCATCCCTGTTATCCAAGGAAAGAGTACCCTGGTGGGAGCGGGAGGGGAAGCGGAGAGAGAGGGGTGACTGAATTACCCCATTTGTTTATACAGACAGAATCAAGGGATGCTCTTTCCATTTCATTATGGGTGTTTAGGCATAGGTAATGTGGGAGCCTTTCTCACTTGCACCCACATACACTCTTACAATCTAGTTTTTAAGTCGTGAGGCAGACCACACACACACACAAGCCCCAGCACACTGAAGTGGAAATGTGCTTCCAAGAGCCTCACAGACTTGTAGCTGGGCATACACACAGATACATGGGACCATAACGAGAATGATGGGACTCCCAGTAGGAGCTGGAAGAGATAGCAGAGATCATGTAGCTGAGGGTGATCAGCCACAGCACCTGGGTCACTCCTGAGTGGGGTCAGAACTGGATCAAAATGTAAGTGGGAAATATTTAACAAAAAAGTAAAAATACAACAGGATATATATATGTAAAGGGACGTTATACTGAACAAAGCAAACCCTTCCCTTCCCTTCCATCTTAGAATCAATACTAAGTATCAGTTCTAAGGAAGAAGAGCTAGGAAGTGTTTTTAAGCCCTTACCGGAATTCCATCTTAGAATTAATACTCTGTATTGGTTCTAAGGCAGAAGAGCAGAAAGGGCTAAGCAATGGGGGTTCAGTGACTTACCCAGGATCACACAGCTAGGAAGTGTCTGAGGTCACATTTGAACCCAGAACCTTCCATCTCTCTAATTAGCACTCTATCCACAGAGCCAGCCTGCTGCCCCTAAGATTACATTTTAACACTCAGTCACTATATGGTCCATAAAACTCTTTATGCTCAGATTAGTGGTCCCCTTTCCATGGAACCACACTGCCTTTAATCACATAGTCACATACAAGCCTCAAGCCCCCAAATACAGCCACATGCACTCATGTAGGTCTCTTTTCCTTAGTACTCTGTTTTGAATAAAACCCTTACCTACTGTCTCAGAACCAATACTGAGTATTATTGGTTCTATGGAAGAACAGTAGGGGTTAAGTGACTTGCCCAGAATCACACAGCTAGGAAGTGTCTGAGACCAGATTTGAACCCAGGTCTCCAGGTCTGGCTCTCTATCCACTGGATAACCTCTTTGCCCCTCCTAGTACTCTGTTGACATGAAGCCTGTGTATAAACCTATACATACATACATATATATGTGTATATATATATATGTATACACACATATATATAAACCTAGGGCAGGAGCCTTAAGCAGAAGGCTTAGATAATTTGAAAACCCAAAGGGCACTCTGAGGCCATTTCCCCATAGCTTACAAAGCACCACCAGGCTGGGCAAAGGAACCACAAATGTGCCTGATATAAGTGCATCACGTGGATTGAGTTCTTCAGAATCCCCCGTGTACACAGGCCTGAGCCCGAGCATCTTTCACAAGAATATGGGAAGCTTATAAAGTGGGTGTCATCCTTGTTTTCTGACATCGGCATTGTAAGGTGGCTCTCTACTGAACAGTAAAAACCACTAATTTGGAAGTGAGTAACAGTGAGTAATGAGGGAAGTTACAAGTCACAATAGGCTCACAATATATAAACACGGATCATAAACACAGAAGTCTCTGAACCTGGAGGAATTCACCGTGGGCTCCAAGAGTTGAAGGAATTCTTCATTTTTTGAGATGTCGGACTAGAAAAGTTCAGTTTTAGATTTCTTCCTCCTCCACAAGCGTACAAAGATAGTAACTGAAAATTTGAAGAGGAGGAAATTGCCCCTTACTTGTGTTATTAAATGATAATTGGTGGAAATTTCAAATCACTGGGGTATGACTAAATGAGTTTTCATGATAAGTTCCTTGATTTTATCAGCTTATGTAGGGGTCAGCCTCCCGAGAAGTACCAGGATTAAAACCCTCCTTGGCAAGTCAACAAGTACCTGCTAGGTGCTGGGCACTGTGCTTACACTGGGGATACAAAAAAGGGGCAAAAACACATTGCCTGCCCTTATGGATCTCTAATGGGGGAGACAAACATGCAATCAATTTTATTTTATTCTTAAGAATCATTAACTTCCATCTAAGAATCAATATTCTATATTGGTTCCAAGGCAGAAGAGCAGTAAGGGCAAGGCAATGGATCACAAAGTTACGAAGTATCTGAGGCCAGATTTGAATTCAGCATCCCTGGTTTCTAGACATGCCTCTCAATCCACTGAGCCCAAAGAGCTGTCTCCAAAAATATTGAGTAGTTTGCCATTTCCCTGTTTTGCAGAAAAGGAACTGAGGCATGGGGTTAAGTGACCTGCCCAGGTCACATAGCTTAGTAAATGTCTGAGGTCAGATTTGAACTCAGGAAGATGAAGCTTCCTGCCTCCAGACCCAGTGCTCTATCTGCTGAGCCACCTGATTTTATACCAATAAATATATCGGATAAACTAGAGCTAATCTCAGAGGGCAGGCACTGGAAAAGGCATTTATATAAAAGCTAAGATTTCAGTTGAGACTTGAAGAAAGTCAGGGAAGCCAGGAGGTGTGGTAAGTGTGGATGAGGAACATTTTAGGTATGGAAGATAATCAATAAAAATATGCAGAGTCAATTGAAGCAGCACAGTAGAGCATCTGGAGATTGGAGGGCCTGGATTTAAACAGGGCTTCAGACACTGACCCTGGGTCAGTCACTTAACCCCCATTGCCTAGCCCTTACCTCTCTTCTGCCTTGAAACCAATACACAGTATTGATTCTAAGATGGAAGGTAAGAGTTTAAAAAAAAAAAGTGGACTGCTTCAAAGGGTGGTGAGTTCTCTATCACTAAAGGCCTTCAAGCAGAGGTTGCATGATCCTTTGTTGGGGATGTTGTGGAAGAGTCCCATTCAAGTACAGTTTGGACTAGACAACCTTTGAGATCCCTTCCAAATATAGTTTTACATAGAATAGTGTATGGCTAAGGAACAGTAGTCTGAGAACTGAGGCAGCCTCTTTGGGGGTGGATGGTGGGGAGGTGGCACAGTAGATAGAGAACCAGACTTGGAGTCAAGAGATTCTGAGTTTAAATCTTCAAATACTTCCCAGCTGTATGATCTTGGGCAAGTCACTTATCCTTAATTGCCTTGCCTGCCCTTCTGTTTTAGAGATGTTACAGAAAAGAAAAGGGGGAGGGTGGAAGGAAGAAAGTGCAGTCACATACATGGAACAAGACCAGTGCTCCTGGATCATAGAGTCCATCGAGTTCAGTAAAGTGCTAGAAAATTGGAAAAGTAGGAAGGGACTAGTTTGTGAAGGGCTTTAGATACCTGAAGCAATGCCAGCCATGTGTTGTCCAATGGTTACTTTGGCGGTCGAATGGAAGCCATCTTGGAGTAGGGAGACCCCTGAGATGGGCAGACCAAGCAGCAGGTGACTCCATTAATCCAGAAACAAAGTGATGAGTGTCTGCAGTGGGATGGTGGCAATATCAGAGGATAAATGGGAGAATATACTAGAGATGTTACGAAGGACTAGGCAAGTGATTGGATATGGGCAGTGAGGGGAAACGAGAAGTCCAAGATTGCATCTAGGTTGCATTCTAGCTTCCTAGGATGGCTGGGCCTTTTACAGTTATAGGGAAGTTCAGAAGAGAGTAGGGTTTGGGGGAAAAATAAGTTCTGTTTGGGACATAATGAGTTCAAGATGTTTCTGGGACATCCAATTTGAGATGTCTAAAGGACAGCAAGAGATATGAGCCTGGAGTCAGGAGAAAGTTTAGAACTGGATAAATAGATCTGAGCATTATCTAGAGAGAGAACGTAATTAAATCTGTGGGAACAGATGAGATCTCCAAGTGAAATAGGAGGGTAGGAAGAGAAGGAGGCCTAGGACAGAGCCTTGAGGGACCCCCAATGTTTTCAGTTCTTAAATGGATGAAGACCTAGCAACGAAGATGAAGAAGGAATGGTTATACAATTGGGAGGAGAGCCAGAGAGAACAATGTTATGACAACCTAGAGAGAAGAGAGTGTCATAGAGATGAGGCTGATTAATATCAAAGATGGTAGATGGGTCAAGAAGGATGAAGAATGAGAGAAGGCCTTTAGATTTGGCAATTAAGAGATCACTGGTAACTTGGAAAGAGCAGATTCAGTTGAAAGATGAGGTTGGAAGCCGGTCAGCTGAGAGTTTAGAAGACAGCCAGAGGAACGGGAGTGGAGGCACTCCTCTGCTGGTTCCTGGTTATCTTTACAAATGGGCATTGGGAGAGCAAGCAGGAGGGAAAGCATTTCAAATATATATATTTAAATATATTTATTTTTATAAGATATTATGGCATATAATATAATATATAAAATAAAACACATTTATAAATATATATTTAAATCCTTACCTGCCCTCTTAGAATCAATACTATATACCACAGAAGAGCAGTAAGGGCTAGGCAATGGGGAGTTAAATGATGTGCCCAGGGTCACACAGCTAGGAAGTTTCTGAGGCTAGATTTGAACCTAGGACCTCCCATCTCTAGGCCTGGCTCTCAATTCACTGAGCCATCCAGGTGCCCCTATATATTTCTTCATTTTTCTCTTCTTTATTATTTTTGCTAATTACATGTAGTAACAAATTTCAAAGTAACTTTTCTGAAGTTATATGACCTAAATTATTTCCTTCCCTCCTTCCCTATCCTCTCCTGTAGCTGGCAAACAATTCAATCTAGATTATACATGTATTATTACACAAAACTTTTTCTTTATTGTTCATTTTTGTAAGTGAATAATCATATAAAACCAAAACCCCAAATTATAAATCTAAATAAACTAGTGGAAAATAGTCTGCTTTTCTCTGCATTCCAACGCCAGCAGTTCTTTCTCTGGAGATGAAAAACATTCTTTGTCCCAAGTCCCTCAGAATCGTCTTGGATCACTGTATTGCTGAGAGTAGCTAAAGTCTATTACAGTAATCATTCCAAATGTTGTAAACATTGATCTCATCTTCCTTTCCTCTCATTCCACTTCCTACTATAGCTGGCAAACAAGAAGTAATCTGGGCTGATGTAAATCAGTTTCCCTTACTTAGTTTTCTCTGGGAAGGATTTTAACGAACAGGAAAATAGCTAAAAGGCCACTAGATCAGCCAACTGATTAGTAGAGTTAGCCTCAAATGAAACTGCTCATCTCCATGTTCACTGAGCCCACATTGCCATCCTTGATTGATCAGACTGTTCCACAGGAACCCAAAATGCAGAAGGTGGTACTGATCTCCTTATTGAGGTCCATAAGTGGCACTGAACTACCCCCACTAACCTCCAGATACTTAACACACCTCTCCACCATCTACTCCCAAAGAGGCTTCTTCAGTTCTCAGGCTAGCCATACACTGTTCCAGGCAGAACCTTATTTGGAAGGGACCTCAGTGGCTGACTAGACCAAATTGCACCTGAACAGGAATCTCTTCCACAGTATCCCCAACAAGGATTCATGGAGCCTCTGGTGAAGGTCTTTGGTGATAGAGAACTAACTCACCACCTTCTGAAGGAGTCCACTTTTTTTTTAATCCTTGCCTTTCATCTTGGAATGAGTATAGTGGTTCCAAGGCAGAAGAGTGGTAAGGGCTAGGGAATGGGGGTTAATTGACTTGTCCAAGATCACACAGCTAGGAAGTGTCTGAGGTCATATTTGAACCCAGGATCTCCCGTCTCTAGGCCTGGCTCTCAACCCACTAAACTTCTTAGCTGTGCTCTAAAGCAGTCCATTTTTGAATGGCCCTAATTGTTATGGTTTGGAAAAATACACAGAATGCAGACTTTCTGTAAGGTATAATAGAACATATGATGTGATATAATAACAGAGTACAGTATAACACAATATGCCATATTATACTCTAATATAAAAACTATAATACTCAGCACTTTAAGGTTTTCAAAGAATTTCACAAATATCACATTTTATCCTCACCACAGCTCTCAAGGGTAGCTGCTTTTGTGACTCCCATTTTATTGGCAAGGAAACTGAGGCAGACAGACAGTGGTGAATTTCAGAAGGGTCACAGAGCTATTAAGTGTCTTAGGCTGGATTTGAACTCAGGCCTTTCTGATTCTGGGTCCAATATTCTATCTATTAAGCTACCAATTTACTGGGAAAACTGGACTCCTTCTCCCTTCCTCATCCAATATGATCCCTATTTTGAACGTGCTTAAAATCTGGCAATGGTTACTTAGAATTTCCATCCATTGGGATATCCCTGCCCGGTCTGATTGTACTGAGCTGGTTGCCTGCTGGAGTGCAAAGTGGGAGAAGAGTTGCTACTTCCCCCAGTTTCCCAATCCAGTGTCTAAGCAGCTTTCTGGCCAAAAAGGTTTTCTTCATGATTAATCTAAATCTTTCCTGCTAGAAAATGCACTTACCTAAAGGTATCAGGCCTTCATTTTCTTTTCTCACTCAAAGACAGTCTCCCTTCCTTCTGTAGAGAGGAGGCTGTGAGTTAGCTGGAGTTAGTTCTTGTGAGAGGCCGGGAAGATAAATGGATTTTGGTACTGTGGAATCTTATTATTATAATATTGATGCATTATTCACATAACTTGACCCTCTTTCACTTCCCATTTTGAAGGGATTGAAACTAGAAGGGACCTCAGAGGGCGTCTAACCAGAGGGGGTCATCCTGGAGTCAGAAGGACTCATCTTCTTGAGTTCAAATCTGGCCTCAGAAACTTACCAGCTCTGTGACCCTCAGCAGGGCACTTCATCCTGTTTGCCTCCGTTTCCCCATCCGTAAAATGAACTGGAGAAGGAAATGGTAGACTGCTCCAGTATCTCTGCCAAGAAAATCCCTGATGGGGTCACCAAGAGTCAGACATTGCTGGAATGACAGAATAATAACATTTAAACCAAGTCCTATCTGACTGCAAAGCCAACGTTCCTTCAGCTATCAAACGTTGGTCCTGGGGGAACATTCCTGCTGCCCTACACTATCGGTCAACATTCAGTGCCTACCCCATACTCAGCATGTGCTTGGCTCTATCACTGGGGAGATGTGTCAGGTTTGCCTAGCCAGCGTCCTTTGGAGAAGCTCAGGAGGAACCAAGAGGGACGACCAGACAGTCTTGTGCCTATCAGACTAAGCAAACTGCCCTGCTATTGGGGCCATTGTGAGGAGCTAGCAAGGGCAGAACTTCAAGGGTTTGGTGAGAGCTTCTATACTGACATATGAGAGTGAGCAGGGAGAGGAGGAGGGAGAGGTCCAGGCAGACCCTCTAAGCCTCAGTTTCCTCATTTGATACAATGAAGATAACACTTGCATTCTTATTGGGCTTTTGTATGGAAAATCATTTGTAAACCAGACAGACCTCAGATCAGCTGCTGGAATGTCTCCTTTCTTCTATTCTTCTTAGGAGAAGCTGTAGACCAGTGCCATCTGCATCAGAGATGCAGGGATCAGCCGGAGTTCCCTGCCAGCACACCATTTGTCAGTCCCACTGTGTGATCAATCAGAACCCATTTCCCCCCTATTATCCATTTTTAAAAACCCTGACCTTCTGCCTTTGAATCAGTACTATGTATGTAGTGGTCCTAAGGCAGAAGAGTGGTAAGGGCTAGACAATGGGGATTAGGTGACTTGCCCAGGGTCTATCATTTCCTTCTCCAGTTCATTTTACAGATGTGGAAATGGAGGCAAACACAAAGAGTCTGAGGCCAGATTGGAACCCAGGACCTCTCATTTCTAGGCTTGGTTCTTATTCCACTGAGCAACTAGCTGCCCCCCACATATTATTACTTTTTGTAATAAAGTAATCTTTTAAAACCAAAATTCTAAATCTTATACCCATATAACCAAGTGATAAATCATGTTTTCTTCTGGATTTCTAGTCCCACAATTCTTTCTCTAGAGGTGGATAGCCTTCTTTCTCCTAAGTCCCTTGGGATGGTCCTGGATCATTGCATTGCTATTAGCAGCAAAGTCAATTACATTTGATCGTCCTGGGGGACATTTGCCACAAGTAGACTATATAAAAGCATAGATATGACCTGGGTTCAAATCTGGCCTCAGACACTTTTCTAGCTGTGTGACCATGGGCAAGTCACTTAACAAACCTCATTTGCCTCGTCCTCGTATGAGAGGCTTTACTAAAGTAAGGATTACTAAAGTAAGGAGAGAAAGTAAGGATTAAAAAAATTATAGGGATGAATCTAAAACCAAAAATTTGGGGTAAAAGCAGTGGTGGAGTAGAATTCTAATAATTTTCTATGTTGTCGCTGAGGTCCAGGCAGACCCTCTAAGCCTCAGTTTCCTCATTTGACACAATGAAGATAACACTTGCATTCTTATTGGGCTTTTGTATGGAAAATCATTTGTAAACCATGACATATTATAAAAGCAGGGGTTGTTTACTGCTACAATATTTCACATTTGTGTTGATCTTCATAGTATACAAAGGGTCTTCATGTTGTATCTCTTTTGACTTAGAGGAGGGATGGGTAGGCAGAGCGACTCCAGCATATTGAGAAAGCAGCCGAAGTAGACTCTCAAATAAACAACTAAAGATTATTTATGTTGTGTGACAAAGGCTTCTGTGGTCAGAGATTCAAGGCTCCCCCAAGGACCCCTCCTCAGGGGGCTGCTGCCTGGGACAGGACTTTGGGCAGGGGGTAAAGGGGATTGGGGTAGGGAATGAATTTGAGAAAAGCTTGAAGCTAAAAATGAAGCAATTCAGTGTCTGTCAAGTGTCTGACTAGGAAAGGCTCACCTTGGGGGGCTGAGGTGGACAGGGATGGGGAGGGGGACTCATGCCATCTGGTAGCTCCCTATTTTAATTAATTATACTTGCTAACTAGGTGCTAAGCTCAGTTATTTCTAGCTGTTAAAGGATCACAAATGCTGCCAGCATCTTCTACACTTTGGTACTCTGGCTCAAGGCTCCAGCTGCCCTGACCTAGTTTTGGCTCTGTGGTCCTTGCTCTTATAAAAAATTTTTTAAATCTTACCTATTGCCTTAGATACTAAGAACCAGTTCCAAGGCAGAAGAGTGGTAAGGGCTAGGCAATGGGTATTAAGTGACTTGTCTAGAGTCTCACATCTAGGAAATGTCTGAAGCCAGATCAAAACCAGGACCTCCCATCCCCAGGCCTGTCTGGCTATCCACTGAGCCTCATAGCTGCCCATGGACCTTGCTCTTAAGGAGTTCACATGCTATTGTTATTGTATTCATTTCTCACCCAGCTACTTTCCTGGACCTCATGATATCCAGAAACTCATCATTCTGCAAGATGAAACCAGCTCTGAAAACCACACCTCCTTAACATCCCCTGGCCCTTTGGGTGTCCTCACTCCCTCTGACTGGAGAAGGTGAAGGGTGGGCATTGGTAAGCTCAGTTTGGATTCTCCACCATTTAAGAGGGGCTCTCAGGGAATTCATCTCATTTCCCATTTGGCTGCTTTCCTGGCTTCCTGATTTCCAGAAACTCATCATTCTGCAACATGAAATCCATTCTGAAATTCACTTTCTCAGATCATTTTCCACCTCAGCTGCAGGACTTCATTATGGCTCCTGAGCTGCTAACTTCCCCCCTTCAGCTTCCTCTGTTCGATTGTGAGCTCCTTGATACCTGGGAGGTACTGCTTTCTGCCTTTCTTTGTATCTCCAGCACCGAGTGCCTGGCACATAGTAGATGCTTTATGTTTACGGACTCTGGATCTATTGGATGGAGAGGGAGGCTGGGGGTGTGTGGAGAGAGAGAGAGACCATATATAAACAGCCTTAGAAGTCTCCGTGTTCCCAATCCTGGTGATGCTGCACCGGCCCAGGCATTTAGATGGGCTTTTACTAGTTTCCCCAATAGGCTTCCATCTTTGAGAAAAGTGTCAAATAGTATGGGTTCTCCCCAGGCCAGGCCTGACTGTCTGCCCTGGGTTCAGTGGCTATCAGTCCTACTTCATGGTAGAAGAAAGAGAATGAGAGACCAAGAGCTGCTGAGGCTCTGAAAAGGCCTTCATAGAATAAGGGGCAGCAGGTGGGAAGAGGGCAGGATTCTATTCAAACCAGGCTCTTTAAATGCCAGTTAATAAGTTAATACCACTGTCCCCAGAGTCAGCAACTCCTTCCATCCTTCTTAATTAAAAAGAACTCCATGTCACCATGGAATTGAAAGAGGGCTGTGAATGATTTACCAACCAGGCGGGCTCCCCCTACCCAGGGGAACATGGAGAGGAGATTTATCAGCAGACACGGCATTCTGCCTGTCACTAATGAGGGCCAGGGTAGCAATGTGGCAGCCCTGGAAGCAGCCACCTCTGCAGTCTCGCCTGGTGGGAGAGACAAAGCAGGGGCAGCTGGCAGTGAAGGACAGGAAAGCAGAATTTGAGCTACAAGGGTCACTTAGAAACAAAAGACTCTCGCGTGCCCCTGCCTCTTCCCCCTTTCCTTTCTATCTACCCTAGGAGAGAGAAGAAAGCATGAGGCTTCTGTTCTCTATTTCTATCAGAGGTATGCACTCAAAACTACTTCTTCCAGAAAAGAGAGGACTTTGCATGTGTGGGCATTCCTGCAGGGAGGAGGACTGGGAAATTCTAGATCTGGAAGGGACCTCAAAGAATACCTCATTTGGTTTCATTTTGCAGAAGAGAAAAATACAGGGCCATGCGGATGTAACTTGACCAATGTCCACTTCCTTTCCATAGCTTCCTCACCTTAGCCATCACAACCCTATTCTTTCCTCCCAGAAACCTCCCACTTAATAGACCACAGCTCTTCATGGAGCTAAGGATGATCCCTTCCACAAACCAGCAGTAAGGGAATGGATGGGGATGTATGGCTTGGGCTCTTGTAAAGGAATGACTCTTCCTCCTCCTTACCTAACCCAGCTTTCATTCCATCTTGAGGCCCCAGGGACAGACCTCCAGACTGAAACAGGTGAGATGGCAGGTACAGAAAGAGTCCTCCCCTTTGCTTGTCAGGCCCAGCTTTTTTGCTCCTCTCTTCTTCCCATCCATGCATGATTCCAGTGACCAGTTCTGAGAGCAGGCCTCCTTCTCTCTCCTGACAACACTCTTTACCTTCAAGAGCCCACAGTTCCCTCTGAGCCACAAAGGGAGCCTGTCCAGCTCAATCTCCCAGCAGAAAAAGGCTCAAACTTACCAAGACCCTCAGAGACATGATGTTTTCCAGGAAGCTTCTTTTCTAGCTCTCGCCCTTTTCTTCTAGTGTTTCATCACACACACAAACACACATATGCACATATAAGCCCTACTTCTCCCCAGAGGTTCAGCAAAAATAACCAGGAGGAGACAGGCTGAGGCAGTGGGATTGGGGGCTGGAATTTATACATCATCCAATCCCCACTTTAATCTCTGCCTCCCCCTGGGAGAGTAGAGACAATCAGCTTTGGCTGGGTCTCAGGCTGATATGACCTGTATTCTTTGCTGCCGTGCCCAGAAAAAGGTGGGGGTTCTGGGTGTATACAACAAGCCCGTGTATATCTGCATATAGGGCCCAGACCAAAGAAACCCTAGGAAACATTTGATGACACCGTGTTAATAGCATAGGCAAAATAGCACATTAGGGAATTCTCTGAATTTAGTGGAAAGTCAACAAGATTTTGGAATGATCATGGAGAAAGGAAAAAGGCAGTTTAGAAAACTTGCTGCTTGCTAGGCCTAAAATCTCAAAAGGAGATAGTTTTTTTTCCTGGTCCATCTTATTCCTTTTTAAAAAATTATTATTTATTAATCATTCATTAAACATTTTTTAAGTTCTGAATTTTCTCCCTCCCACCCATTGTGAGGTCAAGAATTATGATATCAGTTATACACGTGAAAGCAAGTAAAAGCATGCAAAACGTGTTTCCATATTGCAAAAAAAACCCAAACCAAAACAAAATTTAAAAAAAGCAAGAAAAATAAAGTGAAAAAATTCCCTCTTCTCTCAAAAACCTGAGGAAGGGAAAGACTGACCAGACTTTGGGTGCATCTTGGAGGCTCCAGCTATCTGGTCCTGCAGGGACTCTCCCTGAGGGCAACCATGCAGGTGCCCCCTTTGCCTTTACACTTTTCCATTCAAGCAGGAAACAAGCTACAGTGGCTTAAGTCTCTGACCACTCCAGTCTGGCAGCAGGGGAATTGGCCTGCTTGATTTGCCCCCAGGAAACATCAGTCTTTCCCTTACACATCACTAGGCAAGAAATAAAAGTTCTGTTTCTTATTCCCTCCACAGCCACTGGCTCCAACTTAGGTAACCACCACTGTATCTTGGGGCTTTCTTTGTCTTCCAGCTATTGCTCAGAACATGTCTGGAAATGACACTTGCCAGCTTCAAGTGACATTTTTCCTCCCTTCTGTACTCAGTGCACCTACTAAAATTAGCTCTTATTTTCACCTCCCCATAATTTTACCTATTTAGCAGAACTTCTCCAAATCAGAGGGTGAATGCTGCCCATGTTTGTTCCTCTCCTCTCCCATTTCAGATTCCAAGTCACTTTTAAGGCTAGAAGAGCTACCCTCTACAATATTATACAGGTTTGGTTTAATCAGAAGGGCAGTTGGGAGAAACAAGCTATTATCTGAAGGGCTCAAGGAAGCCAGGAGTGCTGCCATCTTGGTATAGTAGAGAAAGCATTCAATTTATTTGTAGTCAAAAGATGGTTTCAAATCATGATTTTGCCATTTATTGTGATCTTGTGACGAATAATTTCACTTTTCTGGGATTAATTTTTTTTTCATTTATAAAATGAAGGGCTTGGCTTAGATGAGCTCTAATGTCCTTTCCAGAACCAAATTCTATAATACTTTGAGTCAACAAGCATTTATTAAGCACTTACTATGTATCAAGTCTCTGAAATCCTAAACAAATGATAACTAGGTAGATGACCTCTATTTGAGCAGCCAGGGAAATGAAGGCTCAGATTATAGTATATGTCAGAGATCCAGTTACTTGGGACTCAAAACTAGTTTGACAAAAGTCCTGAAAGACTCCAATCAAAACCTTCCTTCTGCTTAAACCTAGGTTACCCAGGTGAGAATGTGTACTGAGAAGGGGAGCACATGAATGAGGACAACTTGACAGCAATGCAAATTTCTTCCTTCCCTCTCCACAACCCCCTTCTTCATCCCTTGCCATCTATTTTCTATTAGCTTTCCTTTGGGAAGACTCAATTTGCATTTAAATAGAAAATCTTCAGAATGGCTCCAATATAATGTTAAGGTGTTAATTACAAATTCATTCCTCTTTAAAAATTAAGACCCTTCAGTTCATCTTGGTGGTAAGGGATAGGCAGTAGCAATGCTTAGTATTTATAAGTTATTATTATTTAACATGGTTTACTGCAGGTCCTTACTGCAGAGGGCAGAAGACAGGTGTTTTGAGGAGGCCGAAAAGTATAAGAGTAGGTGTCGTCTGATTAGGGAGACCCAGGCATTGGCTGTACACTTCCAGAGATAAAGGGATGTCTAGAGACCTGACTAATATTCCTAGCTTGTGTGACCCTGGGCAATTCACTTAACCCCAATTGTCTAGCCCTCATTGCCCTTCTGTCTTGGAATCTATATTTAGTATTAAATCTATGGGAGAAGGTAAGAGGTTTTTTTTTTTTTTAATGTTATGTTAGGCGGAGAGTATAAAAGAAGGGATAGGATCACTGACTGGGGATGGATGGAATAATAACAGATGATGAAGGGGAAGCAAAGCTGCTGAACTCATATTTGTTTTCTCTGAGGAGGAGAATGATCCTGGGACTGGAAAAGACAGAACTAAAATACTAATTGGGAGTTGATACTCAATATCATGAAAGAAATGAGCTTGCCCTTTAAGAATTCAAGTGAACTAGCTCCGATGAACTATGTCCTAGAATACTGAAAGATTTGGCAGATGGGACTCCTAAGCCACAAAGATTTCTGAGTGATCTTTAAAAGAACATGGGAAGAAGATATGTCAGTGCTGCAAGACTGGAGAAGGGCAGATATTGTTCAGATTTTTTTTTTTTAAAAGGAAAGGGAAAAAAAGGAAGACAGTCTGCAGATTGTAGGGTGGTAAACTTCCTCTCAGTTCTTGGCAAAAGATTAGGACATTGTTAGGGAAATGGCCAATAAACATGGAGAAAAAGAAATGGAGGTTACAAGGAGCAGGGCTCCATGAAGACCATATTGTGCTTAGCTAATGTCTTTTTTTGATAGTTACCAAACAGTAGGTCAGAGAGATAAACATCACTTACTTAGATTTTAGCAAAGTATTTGATAATGCTATTTATGCTCATGTGGAAAATACAGAGAGATGTGGGCTAGATGATAGTAGAATTTAGACGTACTCAGAAAAGGTTGAACAGCCAGATCCAAAGAATAGATCATTCTTCCATCTCAACTTGTAGAATACCCCAGGGATCTATCTGTGCTTGGCCCTGAGCTGTTTAGAATTTTTATTGATTACTTGGCTAAAGGCATAAGTGGCATGCCTATCTGATTTGCAAATGACACTAAACTGAGATAACAGAGTTAGGATCTAAAAATATTTTGATAGGCTAGGAAATATTGAGGCAAACCTAATAAAATAAAATTTAATAGGGGCAAATATAAAATCTTTGTGGATTAAAAAATCCATCTTCTCAAATATAAGGCCAAAGAAGCAGCTGGAACAGTTAAAAAAAATCTCAGGGTTTTAGAGGATCCAAAACTGTGTGAGTGAGAGATGTCACATTGCAGTCAATAGTCTGGCTGTATGTCAGGCTGTACAGAATAAGGAGATAATAGTCCCATTATATTCTGCATGATCAAGTCACAATTAGTTACTTTATACTGTGTTGTATTCCATTTTAGGGGAAGCAGGTGGGTGGCTCAGTGGATTGAGTGTCAGGCAAGAGACAAGAGGTCCTGGTTTAAAATCCAGCTTCAGACACTTCCTAGCTATGTCACCCTGGGCAAGTCACTTAACCCCCATTGCCTAGTCCTTACCACTCTTTTGCCTTGGAATCAATACATAATACTGGTTCCAAGGCAGAAGGTAAGGGTTTTAAAAAAAAGATTATATTTTAGAACTGCTCTCTTTCTTTCTTTCTTTCTTTCTTTCTTTCTTTCTTTCTTTCTTTCTTTCTTTCTTTCTTTCTTTCTTTCTTTCTTTCTTTCTTTCTTTCTTTCTTTCTTTCTTTCTTTCTTTCTTTCTTTCTTTCTTTCTTTCTTTCTTTCTTTCTTTCTTTCTTTCTTTCTTTCTTTCTTCCTTCCTTCCTTCCTTCCTTCCTTCCTTCCTTCCTTCCTTCCTTCCTTCCTTCCTCCCTCCCTCGTTCTTTCTTACTATTCTTAGACAGAAGAGCAATTGGGGTTAACTGACTTGCCCAGCATCTAAAGTCAAATTTGAACCCAGGTCCTCTGGATTCTGGGCCTGACACTTTTCCTGCCCCTAGGTACCACTTTTTAAACAAAGTTTTTTTTTTTTAAATTACATGTAGAATTTTTGACAACTGCTTTTTGACATTTTGCAATTCAAATTCTCCCCCCTCCATTTCCTAAGGGAGTAAATAGTCTGATCCAAGCACTATTTTTTTTAACCCTTACCTTTTGCATTAGAATCAATACTGTGTATTGGTTCCAAGGTAGAAGAGAAATAAAGTCTAGGCAATGGGGGTTAAGTGACTTGCCCAGGGTCACACAGCTAGGAAATGTCTGAGATCAAATTTGAACCCAGGACTTCTTGTCTCTGGGCCTGCCTCTTAATCCACTGAGCCACCCAGCTGCCTCAGAAGCATCTCTTTCAACATAAATAAAGCCTTTCTTGATCCCAAATCCCAATATATTCCCTCTAACAGTACATTGTTACTACTTTCATTTATTCTTTTTTAGTTTTCTGTATATGTATATATGTACTTATTAGAATGCAAGCTCTGTGAGTAGGGATTGCTTCATTCATTGAATTTGTATTTTCATTATCTAGAAATGTGCCCGACACACAGCTGTACTTAATGATTGCTCGATGATTGACTGACATTGATAAGCTTCAAGTATATTCCGAGGAGGGCAGCCGGAACAGGGAAGTAAGTTCATGTCCTTGTTCTAATTGCTTGTTGATGGAATCTGTGCAAAGCACTGTGCTAGGTGCTGAAGAAAGTACAAAAAACAAGCATTAGGTAAGTAGAGCCCCTGCCTTCAAGGAGTTTACCCTATGGTGGGCATCTACCAATTTGCCCTTCAGGCTTGAGCTTGTCCTAGACCAGTGCTCTGAGAGAATGCCTGGTGGGGAAAAAAGAGGCTGTCCTCTCTGATTCCTAATTTCTCTTTGAATTTCCAGCCCAGTTTCTTCCTCAGTTAGGGCCAGAAGTTTTGAGGATGGGCCTGGAAACCAGAAGGTTATATATATATGTATATAACCTTGCCTTCCATCTTAGAATCAATACTTAGAACCATAGGAAAATATTCTAAATTAATTAATTAAAATTTAAACATAATTAGTAGTTAGTATTGTTTAGCCAATAAAATACAGCAAGGATGCTTCAAGAGCATTCCAAGACAAGAGTGATAAGGGCTAGGCAATGGGGGTTAAGTGACTTGCCCAGGGTCACACAGCTGAGAAGTGTCTGAGATTAGATTTGAATCCAGGACCTCCTGTCTCTAAACCTGGCTCTGAGCCACTGAGCCACTCTGCCTCCAGATCTATAATATTGACTGAATTAAAACCAAATGTATGGAAATCTTAAATCCAGAGGACAGGGATGGCAGAAACACAGATAGGCTATTACAGATGCACCTTCTACCTGTATTTGGCTTGGCCTCAGGTCACCTTAGTTCTCTTCCTGACCATCAGTTCCCACATTAAAACTACCCCACCGTGTCCCCGGACAGGCAGGAGAAAGGAGACACCCAGAGCACAGGCTGAGTAGATCACAGCAAAAGGAGACTTACCTGTCCAGGGACGTCAATGGAAGGAATCAGGTGATCATCTGCAAAAGACAGAAGGGAAGGGAGGAGGGATGGCGGGAGACGCCCAGGGAGAAAGGAGGGTCGCGTTCCCTTTAGTAGGCTACATCTCTGAAACAGGTTGCAATAAGAAGCGGGGTGATCTGACTCGCTTCCTTCATGACAGAGGAGTCCAAATGCTGCGCCCCTCAGAACCCCGAGCCTCTGGTACTCGCGCCGTCCCCCACCCCCACCCCACTAAAGGGGGACCTCTGCTGCCGCGACGGAGCCCCGATGCCTAAGCCTGTCTCTAATTCAGCAGCAAGGGGCCCTCTCTGAGCAGAGACAGGGTGAGGGGGCGGACATGCTCACAGATACACACGGAGGGAGACAATGACTGCCATGGAAACTAACCAACAATAAAGAATTAAGAAGCTGGACTCCCCAGCTAGATGGAAACAGAGGAGCCAGGAGAGAAAGGGGCAATTACTCGCGATACTGCCAGTCATGCAAAGGGCATCTCTAGCCAATAAATAGCCCTGTGTTTTTTTCTAGAGACTGTGTAAAAGGCAAATGAGTGGCTTTTCTCTTTCTTTTCTGGCAAATAGTCCTTGTTGGCTCTGGCTCTTTTGTTTACCAATATGTACAAGTTCTGAGGGGCTAAGAAACCTATTTTTAAAAGCTTCGAACATGATCTCAGATACTTCCTTGATGGGTGACCTTGGGCAAGTCACTTTACCTCCATTGCCTAGCCTGGACTGCTCTTTTGCCTTGGAACCAATATACAGTATTGATGGAAAGTAAGGGTTTGGGGGGGGGGGGAAGCTCAGCACATCCACTTGGTAAAGTTAGGTGCCTTTTATAGCCTATTGAAAAAGGGATAACATTGGACATTCATTGCTATAGGGAACTCCTAGATGAGGAAACTCCCTTTACTAATCTGGGTTAGCACATTTTCTTTCTTTTTTTAAACCCTCACCTTCTGTCTTAGAATCAATCCTGTGTATTGGTTCTAAAGCAGAAGAGTGGTAAGGGCTAGGCAACAGGGGTCAAGTGACTTGTCCAGGGTCACTCAGCTAGGAAGTATCTGAGTCCACATTTGAACCCAGGATCTCCTGTCCCTAGGGCTAGTTCTCAATCTTCTGAGCCACCTTGTTGCCCCCATTAGGACATTTTCTGCAAGTTATTGTCAGTGAGACTAGCCCAGGGCACTGAGAATTTAAAGTAGTAATAATAATGACTAGTATTTAAGTGCTTTAAGGTTTGCAAAACACTTTATATAGATTATCCAATTTGATCCTTTGTGAAGTAGGTTCTATTATTGTCCTCTTTTTACAGATGAGGATAATGAGGCTGAGAAAGGTTAAATGACTTAACCCAGGGTCACAAAGCTATCGAGTAAGTGCCTGAGGGAGGATATGAACTCCAATCATATTAATTTCAACTTTATCCCTTTATTCACTGTGCCACTGAGGTTCTGTACCATGTACCCTTATATTATGCCTAGGGTCATGCAGCCTGTAGGACCTGGAGGCTAGATTTGAATCCAGGTCTTTCCAAGTTCTCTGTCTACTGTACCACTATACTATATCATGCTGCCTTGAAGAAAATCATCATAAATATGGGTGCCACCTACAAGTGAGGAACTTCTTGGGTGAGCGTCTACCCCTCTCCCTATCCCCAACACCTGCCCCTTCCAGGCAGATCCAGTGTAGTGGAAAGGAGGATGGACATGGGCTCAGAAGAGCTAGTAGCTAAGATAAAGTGAGGCTGTACTTGGTAAGTCCCTCTCTGTCACTGGGCACAGACCAACATGCCCAGGACCAAAAAGAAATGAGAGGGACTGAAATGGTGAAGCTGCTGTATCTGGTTTGGGAGGAGTGCCCCCTTTCAGTGACTCCTCGGTTCAGTGGTTGGGGGACTTGATGGCTGCCTGAGTGATTCTGCCGTAAGAGGATGCTTGTTTTCTCCCAGTTCAGTGAGACAGACAGCAGCAGCTCATGCTCTCTAGTGCATTTTGACACACATAATTCCAGTGTTGAAAGATGGGGGTGGGGCAGGGAGACTAGGGAAAAAAATATCTATTGTAGGTTAATGGCAACTTGGGGGGGGGGTTCTGAAAACCTGTGTAGAGGATTCTGAATAATCTCACAATTAGATGATCCTAATACCGGAATGACTGATTGATTTCTTTTTCTTTTCATTTTTTTTGGAACCACTGTTCTTCATTTCTTAGCCTGGTTTGAGAAACCGGACTGTCCTTGAAATTAGTTTTAAGTAAGACAGAGGAAGCGTTTCGCCTCCATTTCTCTCTCTGACTTATGCCTTTGTCTCTCAGAACGTCCCTGACAACTTCAGGAGCCAAGGACATGATCTCTGATTGCAGGCTGTCAGTTTCAATAGGCCATCTGCAGGCCCTGGGAGACCACTATCCATCAGAGAAGCCCAAGGAGGAGCTGGTTGCCATATTAAGAATGCAAGGAGAGAGAAGGCTGTAGCCCAAACCAAAGCAGAAATGGGGGAGGGGAGAGAAGGGTCTCTTGTGAAGAGGCAAGTGGAACTGATCCACTGAGAAAGATGGAAGACCAACAATGTGATGGCTCTCTAAATGATATGGGCAAAATTGGAAATATGGCAGAGGTGACTATATAGACCAAAAAAGAGGGGGGCAAAGGGAAGGGAGGCTGGGATTTGCCATTTCAAGAGCCAGAAAATGAGCATAAATAAGCATGGACTATTGCAAGAAAGTTAGCTCAAGCTTCTCTTACCTCATTTGTCAGGAACAAATAATCAAATTAACAAAATCTATAACAATGTGAACAGAATCACCAATGCTCCTGGCTTACATCTTAAGTTACACTATGTAAAAGGGACAATTTGTTGTTACTGTTGCTGTTTTACAAGTCTTGTTAAAGATCCAAATGCTGAGATAAAGTCAGAATGAAGGAAGGAGGTTTTAATCTTGCTTTCCATTCAGGGGTTCCTTTATTTCCTGAAAAGACATAACAGGGTAGATTGAGAGCCAGGGCTAGAGCTGGGAGGTCTTGGGTTCAAATCTTACTTCAGAATCTTCCTACCGGAGGAAGTCATACACCTCTTTCCCTAGCCTATACCGATGCTCTGCCTTGGAACCAATACACAGTATTAATTCTAAGATAGAAGGTGAGGGTTTAAAAAAAAAGCATATCTATTTTGAGGGTGTGATGGAAAAGTTATTTTTTTAGAGAACTAAAACCATCATTAGAAACATTATAACATATATGTATAATATAATAAAATTATATATATATAAATATAATATAACATAAAATTCTACCTACAATTCCTTGGAAACAACACAGTCCAATATTTGACCTAGAACCGCCTCAGCTATAAGAGGTAACAATAAATATTTTGGCAGTGATATTTCCTGATGAGAAAAAAAAAACTTTTTTTTCCTATCTAATACCAACAGGCTCAGGTCCAGGTTAAAAAACAAACAAAGGCAGCTCAGAGTCAGCTGGGATCCCGGGAAGCAGACAAGCAATATAGCTGTGTTTATCTGCAGGTGTTAGGATTTATCAGTCAAGGGCATATTTCCAAGGCCTTTCTCTATTTGGCAAAAAAAAAAGGGAAGGAAGAAAGTGAAAAGGGGAAATGGAGGCTGAAGCTGAAATATCTATATCTATATTTTCAGTGCTGGATGTGAGCCCTTGTCTAATTTAAGCTCTCTTCACAAAGGAGGCCAGAGAGGGGATAGAGAGGTGGGAATCAAATAAGTAAATGTCAATCCTGCAGTTGAATAAAAGCCATTAGTCAG
The DNA here is from genome assembly GCF_027887165.1 of Monodelphis domestica. NCBI lineage: Eukaryota > Metazoa > Chordata > Mammalia > Didelphimorphia > Didelphidae > Monodelphis > Monodelphis domestica. Next base: position 109,970,979 of record NC_077228.1, read on the forward strand.
CCAGAGCATTCAATTAGAAGTCATCAAATTAGAGTTGGGGGGGGGGTAGAAGAAAGGTCTGACATCATAGAGGAATAAACACAAGTGGGAAAGGAGGAGCAGAGGCAGAGATCAATAGAGGATTATCATCAGATATGCAAATGAAAAGAGCAGATGCATACAGAATCACAGAACAGCCAACCTCTATGCCCTTAATACAAATTCCCACGTGGTTCATTTGTACTCTCCAGAAGCCACTTTTTAGGCACATAATTGTCACGTGGCTAGTTCAGATTCTTCCCATCTCCCCGAGTCAGGAGGCAAAAAGCAGGCAGCTTGCAGTCACTCCAGGATTAACTGTAACAGACAAAGAAGGGGATCAATTCCCTCAGCAAACAGTGCACCCCAGGTTTCATTTTACTGCTTTCCAATACAAATCCACCCAAACAGATGCTGAAAGACATCTGTCTGCTTCTGCACACAAGCAATGTTTGTTTATGCATACACTTTCATTAAATACCTTTTTTAAAAAATCAGTAGTTAGCAATTTTTTGAAATTCCCTTTTCCTTCTTTAGAGCAGGAAAGGTTAGCTTTGCTTCATTTTCTTCTTAGTCAAAAGATTCCATTTTATGGATCTTAAATGCCAGCTGATATTCCTATGGTGCACATTTGATGCTGATCCTTAGGCTTCAGTGGTTTCAAGGTGAGAAAAATTTGAAAATGTGAAGGAAAGGCAGCTCTAATACAAGGCAACCATTTATTCTCATTTATTCATTATTAAGCATCAATTAAAAGTAAGGCACTATACAAAGTCCCTTCAAGAGTTTCCAATCTAATAAGGGCTTCAAATGGCCACAATTCAAAAAAATGTAAGGACATCATAAATAGGACAAATAAATTTCATAGATATGACAATGAAGAAAGATTTTCTTTTCTCTCTCTCCCATCTCCCCCTCCTTCCTTTTCTCTATCTCCTTTTTTCTCCCATCTCCCTCCCTCCTTTTCTCTCTCCCTCCCTTTCTTCCTCCCTTTTTCTTCTATCTCTCCCTCCCCATCCTTCCTTCTCTCTCTTTCTTTCTCCCTCCCTCCCCCTCTCTCTCTTTCCTTCTTTCTTTCTACCCTTACTTTCCATCTTAGTAACAACTCTATAACAAAAAGATCAAGGCCTAGGCAAATAGGGTTAAGTGACTTACCCAGAGTCACACAACTAAGAAGTATCTGAGGCCAAACTTGAACCCAGGTCCTTCCAAATCCAGGCCTGGTGTTTCATTCGCTGAGCTACTTAGCTGCACCTAAAAAAGGAGGATTATTTCCATCTGGGGTCATGAAAAATAGGTAAGATTTCAATAGGGTAAGAACTGGGGGCAGCATTCCAGGTAAAGAGAATGATATGATCAAAGGTATAGAGGGAGGAAATTGAGTATTTTTGTTGTTGTTGTTTTTGAGAATGGTGAGCTATTTAAGTTATGAGGGAAGAGGGCAGGTAGATGGTTCAGTGGATTGAGAACAGGCCTAGAGATAGGAGGTCTTAGCTTCAAATGTGATCTTGGGTACTTCTTAGCTGTGTGACCTGAGGGAAGTCACTTAACTCCCATTGCCAGCCCTTGCTCTTCTGTCTTAGAATTCATACATAATATTTATTCTAAGATGGAAGGTAAGGGTTTATTAAAAAATGAAATAAATTAAGTGGGAAATGGGATCTGGGTTGGGGTTAGCTGAAGCTAGAAAGGCTGATTAGAGTTTGATTATAGATGCCTTTAAACATCAGGTTATTGTGTTTGAATTTTATCCTGAAGGAAGTGGGGATCTATTGAAAGTTTCTAATTTAGGGAGCAAAATGAAATTTTTAAAAGAAAATTAATCTGGCTGCAGGGTTAGAAGAGGGATTTGGAGAAACCAGAGGTAAAATAAAAAAATCTCAATGAGCAGACTGAACAAAAATCAACAGGCTTTAGGAGCACCTTTTAGATCTTCCTTTTTACTTCCTGGAGTCAGGAAGCCAATTAGAAAACTATTTTAAAAATCTAGGTTATGAAATAACGAAGCCTGAAGGATATCAGCTATGAAAATAAAAGGTACTTTTGAAAAACATTGGATTTAGAGGCATTGATGTGGCTCAGTGGATAGAGAGCCAGGCCTGGATATGGGAGGTTCAAATCTGGACCTAGATACTTCATAGCTGTGACCCTGGGTAAGTCGCTTACCCTTATTGCCCTTCTGCCTTAGAACTGATATTTAGTATTTATTCTAAGAGAGAAGGGTCAGTTAAAAAAAACTATTTAACTTATTAAATATTTTTCTATGTTTCCACAATTCATTTTCCTCCCCCCCTCTTCCCTCCCCACTTTCCAGACAAGCAATTCCAATGGGTTATACAAATGTTATCACTTGATATCTATTTCTATATTGTTAATTTTTGCTATAGAGTGATTTTTAAAAGCCTAAACCCCAAATCATATACCCATATATATGTGATAAGTCATATGTTTTTCTTTTGCATTTCTACTCCCACAGTTCTTTCTCTCAATGTGGATAGCATTTCCCCCCTTAATTTCTTCAGGAGTGTCCTGGATTATTGCATTGCTACTAGTAGTAAAGTTCATTACATTGGATAGTTCCACAATGTTTCAGTCTCTGTGTACAATGTTCTCCTGGTTCTGATCATTTTTCTCTGCATCAATTCCTGGAGGTCGTTCCAGTTCACATGGAATTCCTCCAGTTCATTATTCCTTTTAACACAGTAGTATTACATCACCATAAGATACCACAATTTGTTCAGTCATTCCCCAATTGATGGACAACCTCCCCCCATCCCAACCCCCCCACCCCCGGCCATTTTCCAATTTTTATCTCTTTGGGGTACAAACCTAGCAGTGGTGTGGCTGGATCAAAGGACAGATAGTCTTTTAAGCCCCTTTGGGCATAATTCCAAATTGCCTTCCAGAATGACTGGATCAATTCACAACTCTACTAGCAATGCATTAGTGTCCCAATTTTGCCACATCCTCTCCAACATTTATTATTTTTCTTTACTGTCATATTGGCCAATCTGCTAAGTTTGAGGTGGTACCTCAGAGTTGTTTTGATTTGCATTTCTCTAATTATAAGAGATTTAGAATACTTTTTCATGTAATTATTGATAGTTTTGATTTCTTCATCTGAAAACTGCCTATTCATGTCCCTTGACCATTTTTCCATTGGGGAATGGCTTGATTTCTTATACCATTGACTTAATTCCTTATAAATTTGAGAAATTAGACCTTTGTCGGAAGTTTTTGTTATGAATTTCCCCCCCAATTTGTTGCTTCCCTTCTAATTTTGGTTGCATTAGTTTTGTTTGTACAACCCCTTTTTAATTTAATATAATCAAAATTATTCATTTTACATTTCATAATGTTCTCTATCTCTTGCTTGGTTTTAAATTCCTTCCTTTTCCATAGATCTGACAGGTATACTATTCTATGTTTACCTAATTTGTTTGTAATTTCCCTCTTTATATTTAAGTCATTTATCCATTTTGATTTTATCTTGGTATAGGATGTGAGATGTTGATCTAAACCTAATTTTTCCCATACTGTTTTCCACTTTTCCCAGCAGTTTTTGTCAGATGATGGGTTCTTGTCCCCAAAACAGGGAACTTTGGACTTATCAAACACTATCTTGCCACTGTCGTTTACAGATTTTTTTTAAAGGAAAGAAAAATTAGTCTTTATCATATATGTAAACCTAAACAACACAATCTGAATTAAGACAGAAATAAAACATAATTTTAAGCTATAAAAATACAAAACATTTAATTATCTGCTTCATCATCTTTGCTCATTTATGCTGACTTTTTAAAAGAACAGAAGGAAATAAGCATTTATTAAGAATCTATGGGGGCAGAGGGTAAGGGTTTAAAGAGCCTATTATGTGTTAAAATTGTTTTATATGTGTTGGGTGGGGAGGCAACAAATAAATAACAATAAATAAATAAAAACATATATATATATATATATTAAAGAGCCTACTATGTGCCAGGTGGCCACACAATGAGAAGACAACTCACTGAAAAAGATTCTGAGGTTAAAGATTAAAGGTAAAAGGAGAAGGAGCCAGGAGATGATGAGATGGATAGAGTGTCAAGGAAACAATGAACATGAACTTGGACAGACTTTGGGAGATAGTAAAGGAGAGAAGGGCCTGGAGTGCTGTATGGGTGGTGGGGTCAGGAAGAGCCAGACATGACTGAACTGAAAAATATAACATGTCAGGCACTGTGCTGAACACTTTACAATTATTATCTCATTTGATCCTCACAATAACCCTGGGAGGTAGGTGCTATATTATTAATCCCATTTTAGAAATCAAGAAACTGAGGCAGAGAAAGTTTCTGTTACTGACCAAAGGTCACATAGCCGAAGTGTTTGAAGTCAGATCTGAACTAGGATCTCTTCTAACTCAAGGTCCAGGACTGTATCCACCATACAATTTAATTGCCTACAAAGAAATGAAGAACTATTAGACAAGTCGCAGGGATAATGGATTTGAATTTCATCTTATTCCCCAACCTTTCATAAAATCAGAGAGAGCTTAACAGGACTTCAGAGGCCATCTAGTCCAACCCCCTCATTTTACAGATGAGGAAACTGAGGCCAGGGAGGGGGAAGTGATTTTTCCAAAGTCACCCAGGTAGTTATAGGAGGTGGCTATTTGTCCCACTATAATACACTATGCTGCTACCCAAAAAAAAAATATGGTGAGGAGGAGGAGGAAGAAAGGACAATAGGAGCCCAATTAATCAAGTATTAGTTGTATTACTGGCCCAGTTCACAAATTATTAAACAGAGTCCGAGCTCATAACTTGAGGTATCGTTGGGATTCACTGACCTTTCTCTTCTGTGGGTTTAATCATTTCAGATTCTTCAACTTTCCCTTATTTGGTCCTTACTCATTCTCAGTGGAGTCACAGAGGCAACCTTCCTGAACCTTCCTTTACCCAAAACCCAAATGTGTCCTGAAGAACTCAGAAGACTTGGCATTGTACTTTACTTTGACAGGTCAAGCCTCCCTTGAAGCTTCTGGGCCTTTGAGGCAAGGAAGAACAATTTTTCCTTTATAGCCTCGAAGGCAATCAGGTCAAGGAATCTTGCTTCTAAAGGCCTTGTTAAACAAAAAAGATTATGGACTAAATGCTGGTTCCAGGCCAGTGATCTCAGGGTCATAAAGTTGCTTAATCAGTTGACTTGGTATGTGAACAAAATGTACCATTGCTTCAGTTTCTGGAATTTGATCTCCAAGGGACCCACGCTCTGAACCAGCACTGAGTATGTCGGCAAAGACGGCTAATTGGGCATCTTTGTTCTCCTCTGGCTTGTCTACTATATCCTAGGAGACAGTTCCTGGGCCAACCTAAAAGACAGACTAGAAGGATCCACTTACTTTCAACAACCAATAAAGTCAAAACCACAATTCAATTTAATAAACATTTATTAAATGTCTACTGTGTACAAAGGATTACACTTCAGCAGACCCAAAGGTAAAATGTGACAGCATCCCTGTTCTCAAGGGGCTCACAATGAATTAAACAATTATGACACGTACATAGGATGGTACAAGATTGAATGTGATATGGGCAAAAGGGAGGTCTAAACAAAGTATTCCAAGAAAATTCATGTAGTGATCACATGGGGGATGAAGGGGTGAGAAACATCAAAAACAAAGACAGAAAGAGTTATTAGGAGTAATTGAGTCAACCAACTAAAATAAATTATTTTATTATGATGCTGAATTATTTTCAAACTTCACCATATTAAAGTTAGTTATTTAATATTGTTCTTAGCCTTCAAAGTATATTATTTAGGGGGAAGGAAGTCCTCAACATAACTACTTTTATTTATAGTAGTAACACATCTATCTGGAGATATGCAGAAGCCTCAAATCCAGAAAATATCAGAGAATCTAAAGATTGAAAAACAAAAATAAAACACTGAGCAGAAGAATTCACAAAAAGTCCATATGTTTTAGGAGATCCTTTCAAGCTCTCACTCAGAAGTTTATTCTGATATTTTAGATATAACATTAACAGACTTGCCACCTAATTTGTGACCAGTAGATTATAGGCAGCAAGGCAAAATGGGAGGTGGTTCTAAGACACTGATGGTGAACCTTTTGGGGAATGCTCAAACTTTAACCCTCATGCCCTATGTGAGCCCCAGACCCAACCCTAGACCAGGGAGGGAGGAAGCTCTCCCATTGGGCTGCTGGGCAGAGGGGTGGTTGAGTGAGAAATGTCCTCAGGCACACATGGAGAGGGGTAAGGGAGCAGCCCTTTCCAGCATGCATGCCATAGGTTTGCCATCATGGTTCTAAGAAGTGACAGCTAACCCACATTAGTCTGGGGCCATTGAGTGTGGGGGTGAATGACTCTATACAATTCCAAAGGTCCTCTAGGCTATGCTATAAAAACCAGTTACAATGCACTGTAACAACCAATGTCTATAATTATGATCCCAAGTCATCAAAAATAAAGCATATTCAGTATATTCTATTTCATACAAAAGGGAAATGTTTTAAAATAATTAAGATATTATAAAAATATTTCCAGAAATGTTGAAACCAAAAAGGGGGATAAAAAGATATTTTGGCTTTTGTAGAGCAAAGTTCATTCTCTGACTAGGCTAGATGAATGCAATGCTACTGTAAATGGACAAAACACACCAAATAAAGGATCTTATGGTTGTGGAATTGTGGAATAAATAAAACAATGAATATATATTCTAACAACATTCATGTTACAGAAGCACTTTGCTGAAGTTGCAAATCTGTTGATCAAAAGAAATATCGGCTCATTTCCATGTTGGGAGAATGTATCACATCAAAATAACTTTTATAATGGATTCATATAAGCAGGAGACATCTGTGTTGTCACTTCGACTTAATTGCAAAAAGCTGAGCTTACCTTGACGCCTAAATTTTAGCATCTATATAGCTGTTGTTGCTATGAGGAAGTTAAATCACTTTATGGTGGGATACCATTTACCTGGATGTATTCATAATTATACATGTCAAAATCCAGGAAAAATAAATGGTATTATTTGAATTATGGGCAAGGCATTTGTTCAAAGTGTAATTGCAAATGTCCAAAGGAAGGTAATAATAACTCACATTTATATACTGCTATAAGGTGAATGAGGCCCTATTCTCACAAGCTATTAAAGAGTAGCACAAATATTATTTGCCCCGTTTTGCAAATGAGGGAACAGAGGTTTGGAAAAGTTGTGAGTTGCCGGAGTTACACAATAAATGTGCAAAAAATAATCATAATTAATAAAAAACATTGGAATGCGATTTTGAACACAGGGCTTCTGACTTCAAGTCCAGTACTTTTAGTATGATGCCATGCTGTTTTTAAAATAGGAATCAAAACATAAGGATTTACAAAGTGTGCCCCATCTTAGATTCTCTTGACTAAGTCCCTAGCAGCAAAGATAAGTTAATTTTATTATAAGTAATTTAGGGAATTAAAACTTTCAAGGGGAAAGTGAGTTTTCAGTTTGATACTTTTCTCAACTTTCTGACTGATTTTGCCAGGGGTGTTTGCCGGTGTGGCTTAAGGAATAGAACACCAGGCACGGAGTTAGAAGATCTGAGTTGGACTTCCACTGTATTATTAGGTGGATGATCATGGGCAAAGTCTGTTCCCTCAGTTTATTCATCTGTAAAAATGAGAGAATAATACTTGTACTATACCTCCCTTATTGGGTGGTTGTGAGGAAAACACTTTGCAAAACTGAAAGTGCTTTATAAGTATGAGGTATTATTATCCCCTTGCATTATCCCCTTGTATTCACAGAGGCAATATGACATGCAAACTGTTCCTGAGGGAATGACAGATTAGTGAACAAAACCAGCAGACAATTGCTTAGATTTCTATATAATAGAATTTTAGAGCTAATAGGGACCTAAGAAGTCATCAAATAATTTTATTATATTTTTTAAAAGTCAACTTCTACTTTAGTGTCAGTTCTAAGACAGAAGAGAAGCAAGGGCTAGGTAATTGGGATTAAGTGACTTGCCCAAGGCCATACAATTGGGCAGTATCTGAAGCCTGATTTGAACCCAGGTTCTTCTAACTCCAGGCCTAGTGCTTTATCCACTGTGCTACCTAGCTGCCTCCAAATCATCTTACATAAGAGGAAATGGAGGCTCAGATTGCTTAGAAGCCTTGCTTAATGTTATATAGATCCTTAGATATAGAGCCCAGTTCTCTTAATTTCTACCTCAGACCAATACTTTTTTCCATCATGTCTCAATGTCCCTCAGTAATTGCCTATGTAGCCATAAGGTTTAATCCTTATAGAGTCAGTAGAAATGTTAGTCCTTCTGATAGTATAAGTAAAATCATTTCCTTTCAGTGGCAAAGCTTTCCTTACTTAATAAAATTCCTGTCTTTTTGAGAAGCAGCCTGCTGTAGGAGATAGCATGTTACACTTGAAGTCTGAAAGACCTTTTGGAGCCTCAGTTTCTTTAGCTTAAAAAAGTGGGGAAATACTCATAGTATATATCTTGTGGAGCAGTTATGAGGTCCAACTGCGATTATATATGTAAAATCCAGGCTTTCAATAGTAATATGACAAAATGCTTCAAAAAGTGATAGAGAAAGGCAAATTAAAGCAACCCTGGGATTCTACCTCATGGATTCTCAAAGTTAACTAAAAAGGAAATTGACAAATATCAAAGGGAGTGTATTGGGGCTGGGGGAAACAGGAATATTAATCCATTGTTGGTGGAGCTATCAATTAGTTCAGCCATTCTGGAAAGTAATTTGGAACTATGCCCCTGAAGTTATTCATCTGTGCATACCTTCTGACCCAGAGCTACCAGTTCTATATATCAAAGAGATTAAGAAAGAGGTAAAGGATTCATATGTATAAAAATATTTATTGTAGCTCTTTTTGTGTTGGTCAAATATTGGAAAGTAAGGCAGCACATACATATTAATGGCTTAGCAAATTATGGCATATGAATGTAGTGAAATGATGTGCTATAAGAAATGAAGAAAAAGATTTTTAAAATAGAAAAGATAAAAATGAAGAAAATTCAATAAATAATTTCTAAAGAGCTAAGAACTTTGATCTACACAGTGACCATCCATCATGAGTCTTTCATGATGAAACATATTAATCACCTCCTGAAACAGAGGTGGTAGACTAATATGCAGACTAAGACATTCGTTTTTGGATTCGGACAACGTAGAAATTTGTCTTGCTTGACATTATTATAAGGATTTTCTTTTTCCCTTTCTTTTTTTATCCCCTTGCCCCAAGAATGGAGAGTAAAGGGTAGTAGGAGGGGGAAATGCTTGATAACACTTTTTTAAAAAATGTATTTTTCTCTCTTCCATCTCCCCTGAACTGTAAAAAATAAAGATAAAACTCTTGCAACAAATTTGTATATATTATGCAAAAGAAATCCAAGAAGACTTGTATGAATTGATGCAAAGTGAAGTGAGAAGAATCAGAACAATTTATACAATATCAACATTGTACAGACAAATAACAGTGAAAGACTTAAGTACTCTGATCAGTGCAGACTAGCCACAGGAAACATGCAGAACCAGAGAGGATGGATTCAGGATATAGACTGAGATATATTTTCTTAGACATGGCCAACCTGAGCATTTGCTTTGCTTGACTATACATATATTACAATGGTGGCATTTTTAAATTTATTGTTGTTTTGTGGAAGGAGATAGGAGAGAAAATTGATTCTTGTTAATTAAAAAACTAATTTTAAAAGATAGTATATGTAAAACTTTGCAGTTAGCTACTTGGCACGGTGGAGAGAGTGCCAGCCCTGGAGTCAGAAAGACTCATCTTCCTGAATTCAAATCTAAGCTCAGAAACTTCCTAGCTGTGTGCCCTGGGTAAGTCACTTAACCTCCCTTTGCTTTGATCCACTGGAGAAAGAAATGGCAAACTACTCTAGTATTTTGGGCAGATAGCTGGCACAGTAGATAGAATTTTGTTGTTGTTCAGTCATGTCTGATTCTGGGACCCTACTGGGGTTTCCTTGGTGTAGATAGTAGAGTGGTTTGTCATTTTCTTTTCTAGTTCATTTTGTAGAGGAAATTGAGGCAAACAGGGTTAAGTGACTTGCCCTGGTCACACAGCTAGGAAGTGTCTGAGGCCACATTTGAATGAAGGAAGATGAGTCTCACTGACTCCAGACCTGGTACTCTAGCCACCTAGCTGCCCTTTGACCATTATTCTTAGTGCTGTGACCTTGAGCAGTTTACACATATTTACAGATGATCCTCAACTCTGGAATGAGGAAGATTTTACAATAGTATTCTTTGGAACTTCGCCAAAAATGTTATTCTCTAGTTGCCTAGGAATATAGTAATGTCCTCAGGCTACTTCTGCACTGTAACTAGAATAGTACCTTTCTAATTCCTCAGAGAAGGTTGCATTAGTCAAGAGCTGTGTTTAGGTGACTGCCCACACAAAGCAACTGCCTACACAATGGAACTATCATTTTTCTGTGAATGAGGGTGTACAATGGTAGAAAATTCATCCTTTCACTATTGAGTTTACCTATTGCAACACCTACATATTTTTTCTCCCTCTTCATTTACCTGTTTTGCTAAAAATGAGCCAGCACGAAATGAACTCTGAAGAAAGACAAAGCTGAAGGATGACTCTTCCCCTTCTTCATAGGTTGTAGGTTCATTCCATTCTAAGCAAGGTCAGCCCAGAATCAGATCAGTTAGTAGGCTCATGATCTTGTTTCCCACTATCCAATGTCTTTGGGGAATTTTCTCCTTAAACTCTGCCTCTGGGGAGTAGGTAGCTCAGTGGATGGAGAGCCAGGCTTAGAGATGGGTCATCCTAGGTTCAAACTGGCCTTAGATACTTCCTGTTCAAGTCACTTAACCTCCACTGCCTAGCCCTTACCACTCTTCTGCCTTGGAATCATAGCATCGATTCTAAGGCAGAAGGCAAGGGTTTTTTAAAAAAATCTGTCTCTGGACAGATTAAGTGTTTTCTTAGAGTCAGAAATAAATTCTTGTTTCCAGAAAGAGTAATTTTAACTTTTCCTTAAGGTCAATCTCAAGAGATTTCTCTACAAGCCTCCCCCCTCCACTTAAATAAAGCCCACACATCAATAGACTTTAGTTCTTTTGTTTGCATAACTCCTGCTATGAACTCTAATAAATATAGTTTATTACTTCTTCATTTATCATTAGTATTAAAGCAAGGGAAATAGTTTAATACTTAACCAATTATGTGATAATATATAGTTTTTCTTTGAATTCAGAAAAACAGGAAACATTTCAAATTTCACATTTTCTTCTGTCTAGGGGCAGGTAGGTAGCACAGTGAGTGGATAGAGCTCTGGGCCTGGAGTTCTGACAACCTGGGTTCAACTCTTCCTAGTTGTGTGATCTTGGGCAAGTCACTTAAAGTAGATTGCCTAGCCCTTGCTGCGCTTCTGTCTTAGGATTCATACTAAGACGGAAGGCAAGGGTTAAATTTTTTTTTCTTTTTCTTTAATCTATCAACCAGAAGGTAGGCTTTGCAAAGATTAAACATTATACACAACAAAGTGATGTTGTTCATATCTCCATATACAAAGCACAGTGAAACACAATGCACTAAAGTAACAGGACAGCTTTTTTTTTTTTTGATACTTAGTATGAGTTTGAAGGCAGAAAATCAGTAAAGGCTAGTCAATCTGGGTTAAGTGATTTTCCTAGGGTCACATAGCTAGGAAGTATCTGGGGCCATATTTGAACCCAGGACCTCCTGGAGACAAGAGGCACTCTATCCACTGTGCAGCCTAGCTGTCCCTATAGGATAGGTTCTAACTGGATTATTTGGTTAGTACAACATTTAAATATTTGATAATCATCTAGAGAATTTACATACACACATATATATGCATATGTATATTTATATATATATATATGTATATATTTACAAGGTCAATACTGCTCACATACCTCAAAACTGCTAAGCATAAACACTTATACAAATTTAATTCAGAAACCCATAAATAACAGTTTGTTCATTTTAGGAATATTTTGGAGGAAGAGACAAGATTCTGGGGATTAGTCTTGTCATATCAATGTCTTTTCATGCCATAAAAGTGCCACATTGTAAGAAGAAACTAGCAAGGCTAAAGATATTGGTCATATCTCTCTAAGGATGCTTTGTGATTACTGTTGCCATGACCAGCTCAAAGTTTATTATTGTTAGTTATCAAATGATTAAGAATTCCACAATTCTAACTGTGAATAACTCTTAACAAAAGTATGTTGTTTGACCAGATCATTTGAGGAATAAAGGAAATATGTATGGCTTAATCCCATGCTTATATAAGTCTGCCCAAATTCAAAAGCATATTAAGTGGATGCTACAGTTAATACAGAAAGATTTTTTAATTATGTTCTCCATCTTGAAAAGGTTACTGTGTTCCACTTGCTTTCTTGTGTTCTGACACATTGGCATATGGATGAATGACCCAGCAGTGTATTTTTTCTTTTCTTTCTTTTCTTTTCCTTTTTTTAAATGCAGTATACTTTCAAATGAAGAGCACATCCTCACCGGATTTGGCATTTTACTTGAGCATTCTAATTCTGAAGTTGTGAGTTCATTTACTGAAGGAAGAGAGAATAGAACTTCCTCAGGCAGGAGCTTATCATTTCTGTTGTCTTCATGCTAGTCTTAATGTATATAACTAGACTGTTATTACTTCTTTTCCATGGTTAAATAGAGGAAAACTATAAAGGTGAAAATGATCAACACAGTAATTACAAAGGCGTATGGAATCATTCCTACTTTATCTTCTACAGATTTCTCTTCTTTGAACATTTTCTTTTTTCGGAGACTCCTTACTTTTTTTTTTAATGGTCTTCTTATGATAATCCTGTGAAAATGTTGGTGGATCTCTGTGACATGTATATATCTATTATCTATCTATCTATCTATCTCTCCAAATATATAGCTACTACCTAAACACCCTCTGCAAAGTTTTAGGACTAGAGGCTGAAGGGAAACTGAATGACTTCACAATTGTGGGTCCTTCAGTGGCGACTTTCTATATAAGGGTTTTACTAAGTCAAAGGTGTTATCAGAGATGTCTAAGAGTCCTTAAAACATATCATCTGCACACAATGCTCACCTTAGCTAAACTCTAGAAACTAGTACCTATATTTGCTGGCAATCAGTCACTCAATTTGTCGAGAGTGTACTACTCTGCTCCCTCTGGAAAAATTGCATAAGCCAGCAGGGTGTCTCTGCCAGGGAGGGAGGCCCTTCATTTTCTCTTTCATTGGCAAAAAAAAGAAAGTAAATCTACCCAAATAAGCTTCTGCACTGCAGTCAGGAATGGGATGAGAACTTTGAGTCTGCTTATTTTACAGTTCACTGAGGGTTGGTAATCTAGTCTTTTCTATACATTTTCCTTAGGGATTCTATATTTTTAGTTATAGCAATGGCTAGACAGGCATGTGCTGGTAAAAATATAGCCATTTTTATCCAATTTATAGGTTGTCTTGGCCAAATAATTCATCTTTTATTGATCAGTCTTTCACTCCTGAGCATCTTTGCATTTAGGTAGACCTTTTCTTAGCAGATAAAGTCTTTGGCACAGGTATAATACTTGAAGCTTTTCAAGCTTTATAGATTTTACCAGACCTTATGCTCTGCTGGCATAGCCTTTGAACATCTAAGGTCAGCACAATTACATACATAGAGAGTGGGATATATAATTCAAGATGCCCTATACATTTTGTTCAGAAATCAAGGAACCATAAAGCTTTGCTGTACATAAGGCTCACTAATAGAAAAATGAGTTGAGTTGAGCTTTCTATTGAGTTAACCGCTTTTCTATCTTCCCTTCTTCAAAGACAAGAAGAGGAATTTGCAGCAATTCTAGAAAACTGGGTTCTAGTTTCAGTTCTAACATTTACTAGGTCATGATCTTGGACAAATCACTTTTATTCACTTTAGTTCAACTAATTACAAATTCATCAGCCCTCAGGGACTCTGTCTCCCAACACAGGATGCTCTATTATTCTTAACAACATAGGCTAAAAAGACAGTGGAGGAAACAAGGACTTGATTATTGTATTCATGGGAGTTAGGGGGGTGGAGGTGGGCATACAGTTGCATCTGGAATGTTATATGAATTTAAGAATGAAAATTCTGGACATCTGGGCTGTCTTCCTGTGCTAGTTTTGTTATAGGGAGGTACCTTTAGCATTCCAGATTGAAATAGGAAGTGTTGACAATAAAGGACAGTTTCCTCACTTTTCAAGCTCTCTTTCAGGGATCCAAAGATCTTATTAACTTTGGGGACCTTAGAAACTGGCAATAAGAGGGACCTGATAGAATAAAATTAATTCTTCCTATATTTCCTACATAGCGTTCTTTTCTTTCTTTCAAAAAGTACCTTATTCCTGGGTGAGGGCTGGCAGTAGGACAATAGATGTCAATATCGTCATCCATAGAATAAGGTGGAGTTTCCTAAAAGAGAGAGTCTTATGAAGGCTATGGTTTTCTTACTAGTCCTTCTAAGTAGGACCTTATTTTCCTTCCCCCAAACCATCATTCTTCACTTTCCCAAAATTGATGACATTTGCCACTAATTCCCTTTTCTCTCTTTATCATGTTAGATTTCCTAGGCATCATCCCTCAATGTTTCCTCATAGGTTCTAGTCTTCAGGGGGAAGTCCTCTTTGCCTAGGTCTATCCCTTTTTCTATTCTCTTGGTCCTATCCTTTCTCATCTTTTCCAGCGGTTTGCCCCCCACTACCAACCTTAACCTTGATCTTTAATCTTTCCTTAATTATAGTTCCCTTCCTGTGCCCAAGTCTCCTCTAACCTTTAAAAAGCCCTTAAGAAAACTTAACATCCCCACCATCTGATATCTTTTCTCTTTATTTTTAAACCCATAACTTCCATCTTAGAATCAATACTGTGTATTGGTTCTAAGACAGAGAAGCTGTAAGGGCTCGGCAGTGGAGGCTAATTGACTTGCCCAGAGTCTCATAGCTCAGAAGTACCTGAGGCCACATTTGAATTTAGAACCTCTTGTCTTTAGGCCTAATTCTCAATCCACTGAGCCACCTACTTGCCCCTATCTCTTCTTCTAAGCTAAACTCCTTGCCATCTTCATTCAATGCCTTTGCTTTTTTTTTTGTAATTTTCTTCAAAACTCTCTATAGTTCTGTTTCTGACCTCATCATTCTTCTGAAAATTCTCTCTCTAAAGTTACCAACCTTTTAATTGCCTGATCTGATGGCCCTTTCTCAATCCGGATCCCTTTTGATCTCTCACAGCAATTGACATTGTTGACCATCTTCTCCTTTTAGATACTCTCTCCACTTTGGGATCTCAGCCACTGCTCTTTATTTCCCGCTAATCTATATGACTGCTGACAGCTCCTTCTCATGTGCTGGATGCTCATCTGTGTCATGCCCACTAATCATGGGTTTTCCCTAACACTCTGTCTTGGGGTTTTCTTCTTTCTTTCCTGTACTCTTCCACTTTTTGATTAACAGCATCCTATTAGACAGTCTGAACTGGATATCCTAAAGACATCTCAAACTCAGTATACCTCAAACAAAATTCATTATCTTACCTCAAAATCCATTCCTCTTCCATATTTCCCTTTCACTATCTGGCGCCATCATGCTTCTATTCACCCAGATTCACAAGCCTGTTGTTATCTTCAACATCTCACTCTCATTTACCCTATATCCAATTACAGTTGCCAAATCTTGTAGTTTCAGTCTTCACAATCCCTCTCTGCTCTGTGTCCTTTCTACCACTCTATCTAGTTCAGGCGTTTTAACTTCCAACCTGAACTGTTATAATACCCTCCCAGTTACTTTCTCAACTCCAAGGGTTCCCGACTTCAGTTCACTAACCAAATGGCTAGAACAGATCTCATTATGGCATCCTTCCTACTCAATAAACTCCAGAGGCTCCTAATTTCTTCTAGGATCAAATAAAAATTCTGGCATTTAAAGCTTTCTTTCTTTCTTTCTTTCTTTCTTTCTTTCTTTCTTTCTTTCTTTCTTTCTTTCTTTCTTTCTTTCTTTCTTTCTTTCTTTCTTTCTTTCTTTCTTTCTTTCTTTCTTTCTTTCTTTCTTTCTTTCTTTCTTTCTTTCTTTCTTTCTTTCTTTCTCTCTTTCTCTCTCTCTTTCTCTCTTTCTCTCTTTCTTTCTTCTCTTTCTTTCTTTCTTTCTTTTTTTCTTTCTTTCTTTCTTTCCTCTCTTTCTTTCTTTCTTTCTCTCTTTCTCTCTTTCTTTCTCTCTCTCTCTTTCTCTCTTTCTCTCTTTCTTTCTCTTTCTTTCTTTCTTTCTTTCTCTCTCTCTCTCTCTTTCTTTCTCTCTCTCTCTTTCTCTCTTTCTCTCTTTCTTTCTCTTTCTTTCTTTCTTTCTTTCTCTCTCTCTCTTTCTTTCTCTCTCTCTCTTTCTTTCTTTCTTTCTTTCTTTCTTTCTTTCTTTCTTTCTTTCTTTCTTTCTTTCTTTCTTTCTTTCTTTCTTTCTTTCTTTCTTTCTTTCTTTCTTTCTTTCTTTCTTTCTTTCTTTCTTTCTTTCTTTCTTTCTTTCCTCTCTTTCTTTCCTTACCTTTTATTTTAGGATCAGTATTAAGTATTGGCTCCAAGGCAGAAGAGTGGTAAGGGCTAGGCATCTGGAGTTAAATGACTAGGCTAGGGTCACACAGCTTGGAAGTATGAGGCCAAATTTGAGCCCAAGATCACTTGGCTCTCTAGCCACTGAGCTACCTAGCTGCTCCTCCCTCCCTATCTTTCCAGTTACTTTAAATTATTCTGTCCCATGCCCTTTGTGGCCTAACAAGCCTATTTTTGGTTCCTGACCCCCTAAAAACCACTTCTCACTTCTGTGCCTCCATAATAACTATCTCCTTTATATGATAAGCTTTCCTTTCTAACTTTTGCTTCTCAGAATCTGTCTTCCTTCAAGATTCAGTAGAAGGTCCTTTCCAGTCACTGCCCTACCCCACAGCTGCGGATGCCTTTTTTTTTTTCCCAACAAGATTACCTTGTATCTTCTCTATGTATGTGTATCTTCCCTATGCCTATGTTTCCTTTTAGAATGTAGAATGCCTGAGGGCAGAGACTGTTTTCCTTTTTTTCTTTGACTCTCCATCACTTAGCACAGTGCCTAACCCATAGTAAGTGCTTAATAAACTGATGTCTGTTGTTGTTGTAGAGAAATCAACAAGAAAATTCTATACTGGATTTGATTCTTAGTAAAAAAGGAGAATTGATTCCTATGGTAAAACTAATGGGAATTTTGGGGAGAAATGACTAGTCTCTAGAGTTTATCACATAGGCATAGCCTCACATGCACCCTAGACTATAGGAAAGGAGTTTTCAGTGGGCTTTGAGGAAGGAATAGGATCCCATGGGCCCAAAATAAGGGAAATCCCTTCACAAACAAATTTCTATCAGGCCAAATAAAATACAGTATGGAAACTAGGTCCTGAAGTCAGGAAGAACAGAATTCAAATCTGGGCTCAGAAAGTTACTTAGTGGTATGACCCATTTGCCTCAGTTTCTCCATCTATCAAATGAGCTGGAAAGAAATGGCAAACTTCTTCAGTATCCTTGCAAAGAAGATCCCAAAAGGGGTAATGAAGAATCAGACATGACTGAATAACATCATCAATGTGGAAGAGAGATTAAATTTGTCTTTAGAAGACAGTGGAAGTTACAAAAAAGTTAGTTTAAGCTTCATTTCAGGAAAAAAAATCACTAACAGAACTATCTAGAAATGGAATGACCTGACTTGGGAGATAGTGAATTTCAATGTAAATGGGCATCTTCAGGCAAAGGCTGAATGATTGCTGACTGGGTTTATTACAATGAGAGCTACTTTTCATTTATGGTTTAGACTCTTTCAAATCTAGAACACTGTGATTCTGTAAATAATCTAGGAGCTGATAGCTTCTTGTGGAGATTATCTAGCACACATCCCTCCCCACCTTCCATACCATCGTCTTGCTTTTAGGCAAGATAGTACCTAACAGATAAGGAAAAAAGGTGGCTCAATATTTTTAAATCTCTGAGGAAGGTGATTCAAAAAATAGCTTTAAAAGACTAATTTAATATCTCATAATTTCCACTGTAAGAATTTTTTTCCCATTTAATAGTCTACAAAACATTCAAGTTTAGAGTCATTATACTTAGCATCATTAGATCAATAAACCCAATAAAAAGGATGACAAAATATAACTCTTATTAAATATTCTTTCTGAAAAGAAACCTAGATGGTCTAAGATTCACACTACAGGACTTGAATTTTGCACCATTTGCCTTCCACAAAGGATCTAAAGTCATTTTAGAACAGAAATGTCAAATATACTTCCTGTAGGCTATATGGGGTCTACTTCATTCCCAAGTGTGGGGTAACCAGATTAAAATGGAGGTCTTATAAGATTAAAAAGAAAACCCCTCAACTTCTGTCTTAAAGTCAATGCTGTTATTAGTTCCAAGGCAGAAGAGCTGTAAGGGTTAGGCAATGGGGGTCAATTGATCTGCCCAAGGAAGTGTCTGAGGCTCTTATGTGATTTTAATGTGTTGATGCATTAACAAAAAAAGAAATATATAAACACGTTTGATTTTCTAAGTCAATAAGCAGCCACAAGGACCCTTACATACAATTGCTCCTGGTTTCTATTTGACACTTTAGACCACTGGCAAGCTGGGGCCTATATTTGATTTTTGCAAATAGATCTGGTCCAGACAGGAAGAGGAATATTAACCACTGAACTCTGATTCAGGAGGCCTGGATTCTTAGTGCAAAGTAGTTAGGTTTTCTCAAATATTCTTTCATGTGATATAGAGAAGATATATCTATATGAATGCTGTGTTAGCATGTTGTCGATGCACTTTAGGAAGAGTGCTGAAATAACACAGAAATTAGGTCAATATCTTGTTTTTCTTTGTTGTATATTGTTTTTCAATGTTCTCTCAATCAGCAAATATTCATTAAATACTTATTCTATACTAGGCCTTGGGCTGGGCATTATGGGGCATATCAAGAATTTAAATTTAAATATATATTTAAATTTAATCTC
Organism: Monodelphis domestica; assembly: GCF_027887165.1. Taxonomy (NCBI): domain Eukaryota; kingdom Metazoa; phylum Chordata; class Mammalia; order Didelphimorphia; family Didelphidae; genus Monodelphis; species Monodelphis domestica. The sequence goes on from NC_077228.1 coordinate 109,990,059, forward strand.
TGCTTGTAAGGAATTTATAGTATAGTTTTAGAAGGTATTCTTTTTTTTTTCTTTGCTTCCAAACCCTTACCTTCCATCTTAGAATCAATTCTGTGTATTGTCTCCAAGGCAGAAGAGTGGTAAGGGCTTGGCAATGGGGGTTAAGTAACTTACTTGCCCAAGGTCACATAGCCAGAAAGGGTCTGAGATCAAATTTGAACCCTGGACCTCCAGTCTCTAGGCCTGGCACTCTATCTACTGAGCCACCTAATGATCCAAATTCCATAGCATTATTAAGCAATGTCATTCTTTTCAAACTAGTTCACTGCCCTCCTTTCTCAGGTATTCCACAAGCTAAATTAGCAATCTACCTTTTTTTCTTCTTCTTCTTCTATAGTGATTCCTAAGAGAAGAGATCCACTTGCATCTTGACATAAATAATTTTACTTTCAGAAAAATGTATCAGAAACCTAAATGACCTTTTGTTCCAACCCTGTCCTGTCTTTCCACCCAAAGGAGGGAAATTGCTACCATAAGCAACTCAAGAAATGCTACAAACCTCATGAGTCATCTGTTGGCACTGGAGAGGTAAAGGGGTGCAAATCTGATCATCATCATCTTCGTGGTTTTCAAGTTTATCCTATCAGGTTATAAAAGATGGACATTCATTGAAGATGGAAAGCTCCACAAATCCGTATATCAGAAAGCTGATGCACACTGGTCATGTCCACAACAGCAAATGAACTATTTCAGAGTTATACAACTAAATTCAGGAAGTTTGATTATAGAAATATTTGTTTTACTTTGATGGCCAAAACAGTAATTCCAAAAATATTTCTATTATGGCACACTCGTTACTGAAAATATCACAGGGAAACACTTTTTAAAATGTTTCACTAATTCAAGTCTAAAATTATACCACCTCCCTTCTCCCCAAGTGATGATAGCAATAATCATGATGATTTGTCCATTTTGGGTACATATGAGCATAGTCCATTAAGATAGAATGGAATGAGGGAAACTAAGTTGCTCAGTGAATTGGAAGCCAGACCCAGAGATGTGAGGTCCTGGATTCAAATCTGGCCACAGACATGCCCTTATCTGTGAGAATCTGAGCAAGTTATATAACCCCAACTGCCTAGCCCTTGCCCTTCTTTCTTAGAGTTATTACTAAGACAGAATGTAAGGGTTGGGTTTTTTTTTTTAAAGAAAAATGGAGGGGGCAGCTGGGTGGCTCAGTGAATTGAGAGCCAGGTCTAGAGACAGGAGGTCTTGGGTTCAAATCTGGCCTCAGATACTTCCTAGCTGTATGACCTTGGGCAAGTCACTTAACCGCCATTGCCCTTATTGCTCTTCTGCTTTGCAACCAATATACAATATTGATTCTAAGATGGAAGATAAGGGTTTAAAAAAAATTGTTTATGCTACAATGGAGAAAAAATACTTTAAAAAGTAGAAAATATTTTCTTTAGATAATTATTGCTGACACATACATGCTCTCTATATTAATACTAACATGGAATTTTGTATACTCTTCTATGGGTATAAATGTAGAATTTGTCCAGTTTTGTGATTTCTTTCTTTAAACTTTTCACTTCTGTCTTGGTATCAATTCTAAGATGGAAGAGTGGCAAAGGCTAAGCGATCAGGGTCACATAGCTAGGAAGTGTTGGAGGAGTCTTCCAGATTCCAGGCCTGGCACTTTATTTACTGGGTTACTTAGCTGCACCTCTGCCATTTCACATATTAAGAAAGGCATCATAATGCAGTATCTAGAGAGCTGTTCTTGAAGCTAGCAAGATCCAAGTTCAAATCCTGCTTCTTATATGTACTATCTTTTTGAAGTTGGGCAAGTCATTTAACTGTTAAATTTCTTAGACAACGCAATTATTGTTCATATTTATAAAATATTTTATAGCTATGCTTAAATTCACCTTGCTTTTTGACACTATATTAAGCTATATTCTAGCTAAAGACCAAATTTGAGTTAATACCCAAATTAGGGAAGAACTGGTAAATTGATAAACTTAGATTTTGTTCACACTACTGTTAGCACTCAAGATATTCTATCTTGATTAACTATTACCCACGAATAAACAAAAATATGTTTGAATTTCCACAAGTATATTTAAATCTCAAAGATCCTGTATTTCACCACATAGGCACATGTTCAACCAATTTTTATATACTGTCAACTTTAATTAAGGCATATGTGAAAGGCAGTATAGCAGATTTTAGAATCAGAAAGATCTTACCTCTGACTCATACTGGCTTTGTGATCTTGGACAAATCCCTTAATTAGAACCCTGCAAGTAGCAAAGCAGTCAATGGCCTGCTGTAATAGAGAGAATTTCCTTGCCATGAGTTCCCTACACCAACGAAATCACAGGTTCTATTCACCCCCAAAATGTTTGTCATAAACTAAGCATTCTCCTCTTATTTGTCCCCCCCCAATGTATAAACTTGGATCTGATTCATTGATTTCTGATTTCATTAATTTTTTTTACATCGTCATTGAAACAGTGTATCTGTGCTCTCTTTCCCTTCTCAGAGATACATCTTTTATAACAAAGAAAAAAGAAAGGAAAAAAATGCCTCAGCAAAACTAACCAACACATCAAAAAAGTCTGAACCCTAAGCAATGTTTCACACCCATACTTACTTACAGCCTTATACTTCTGAAGGGAAGCAGGGGGTGGTTTTATATCTCTTCTTTGGGGCCAAACTTGGCTGTTTTAGTTTCATATTTTTTTATTTCAATTGTTTTTGTGACTCTTTCCACTTACTTTGTTGAAGTCATTGTATATATTGTTTTCCTAGTTCAACTTCACTTTTTGTCAGTTCATACACAAATTCATTTCATGCCTCTGTATTCATCATATTTATTTCTCATATCCCATTCAAGTACAGAAGTTTTTTTTGGCTATTCTCCAGACCAAAGGCCATTTACTTAATATCACTCATCTATCTATCTATCTATCTATCTATCTATCTGTCTGTCTGTCTGTCTGTCTGCTATTACAGAAAGTGATAATATGAATATTTTTGTTGTAGAAGCTCAACATCGACTGCCTTGGGATATGCCTACCAATGGAATCTATGGGTTTGGGGATGGGACTTTTTAAACATATTACTTGAATAATTCCATATTTACTTTCCAGAATGGTTGGATCAATTCACAGTTTTATCAACAATGCATTAATGTGCCTGTTTTCCCACAGCCCTTCCAACATTGATTACTTTCATCTTTTGCATCTTTACCAAATTGCTGAGTATAACTTCTCAGAGATGTTTTGATTTTTCTTCATAGCATTCTATAGCATTCTTTCATATGGTTGTTAAAAGTTTGTGATTATTTTAGGAATTATTTATTCAGATCTTTGACTACTTATCTATTGGGGAATGGCTTTTGGATTTTTTTTTATTGCTATCACTAGTCCAGAGTTTATTTATAAACAGAAACTTGGGATGGTATAGGGGAAAAGGAAGAAACAGGTACTTCTCAGGGTGTACAAGAGGAAGAGGCTGTCTGAAATTCCACATTGGTATTTGGAAGCAGAATAATGTAACCTTGAGATCGATACTGGTTGTTAAGTGGTTAAAAGACAATCTTATAGGGATTGACTATTAGTGTGTTGCAGTTAGATCAGAGAATGAAAAGGTTTGGGGAATGAATTTTATATAAAGAATGAAGTCCATGGTATTTAGCAGTGAGTGAGCTTCACAGCAAATATTATACTTTGGAGCCCTAGCTCTGAATTGAGACTAGATATAAGAAAGATTGTGCACCAGGCTTATGCTGTGTCCTGGTTAATAGTGTATTCCATCATGCTCCTCACTCCTAACCCCAGATACTAGGAGGATATGAACAATGATGAAAAGGCTGAGATTAGATTCAATTTCCCATAAGATATCTGTAGGAACTGTGAGCTTCTGAGCTCTCCCTAATTTTTTTGGGAAGAGACTAGTGGAATACAAGGTGACCTCAGGCACTGAGCATTGTGACAGTTATAACAGAATACAACTGATCATAATATGATATAATATATAAGCAGTCACCAACTTACCCACAGGCAGTATTCCAAAAGTTTGTAAACAGTTGTTTGGAATTCAGAATGCACTTTCCCATAGAAACAATGTCAGAAACAAGAGGAGCTGGACCAACAACAGCAATGACCTCACTAGGAAAACAGGGATAATAATAACTTTCATACCTACCTCATAGGATTATTGACTAGACCAAATGAAAAAATGAATGTCAAATACTTTGTAAACCTCTACAAATTTTACCTGCTATAATTTATACAATTCTTTAAGGTTTTCAGAGTACTATACATACATTAACTCATTTGGTCCTCACAACAAACCCTAGAAGGTACGTAGTAAAAATGTTTTTATCTGTTTTTTTACTCTAGTTCTCAAAAGCACAGTTAACTGAAGATGTATCTGGATTGTACCAAAAGCATTTATAGAGCCCACATTCCCATTTGTAACAATGACTCCTTGCCTCACAGATCTGTTCTTGGCTCCATGCTCATCAATATTTTTTAAACCCTCACCTTCCATCTTAGAATCAGTACTGTGTATTGGTTCCAAGGCAGAAGAGTGGTAAGGGCTAGGCAATTGGGGCTAAGTGATTTGCCCAGGGTCACACAGTTGGGAATTGTCTGAGGTCAGATTTGAACCCAGGATCTCCTGTCTTTACCTACTTGCCACCTACTTGCTCTTCAACAGATCCTTTATTATTATGTGCCAGAGAAAGAACTATGTAAATAGAAATGCAGAAGAAAAACATATGATCAATCACATAGTTTGATGGGGATGTGATTACGGTTTTGACACTAAAGGATCACTCTACTGCAAATATGAATAACATGGAAATGGGTTTTGAACAATGATACATGTATAACCCAATGAAACTACTTCAGGAATGGGGAGAAAAGAGCAGCTGGGGGGGAAAGGGGGAAGGGAATTACGAATCATGTAACCATGGAAAATTTTTCTAAATAAAAAAGGGGGGCAAAGAACCTACTATGTACAAGACATTGAGGATATCAAGATTAAAAAAAAAAAACAGGACCAAACAGAATTTGTCCTTAAGGAGCTCATGTTCTATTAAAAGGATGTAATCTGCACACCAATCAATATAGTACAAGGAAAATTGAGCAAGTAGAGACCACTACCAACTGGAGAGATCAGGGAACTTATCACAAGAACTAATGGCATCTGGGCTGAACCCTGAAGGAAGATAAGGATGAAGAGATGGAGAAGAGAGAAGAGAGTGTCCTAGACATGGAAAGGGTGTATGTATATAGGTGGGTGCACACCTCTGTGTGTGTGTGTACACACTCAATTGGGGGAGGGGTCTGTGTGAATTCATGGAGGCAAATAAAGTTTAAATCTTAGACAATAGCTAGCAGTCCAGTTTATCTGGAATGTAGAGCTTGGGAAAGGGAATAGAATAGAAATAAGGTAGATGGGAGTCAAAAAGTAGAGAGTCTTAACTGCCAGGATGAGAAGTTTATATTTTGCCCTCTACATCAAGAATCTCCAAGTTTTCAAAACCTTGTACCTCTACCAAAAAAAAAAATTAGAAACCTTTTGGTTGTTGAGCATCCATCCTTAATATATACATATTTATTTCTAAATCACAAGTATATATTATACCACCAAATTACACATGACAAAATAGATAACATATGACTTTTAAAACATGGGATAAATATGAAATATTTTAAAAATTTCTTATAATTAACACACTAAAATATTAATGTAACATTTTGTTAGATATGATACGATTGAATAGGCTTCATTATACTAAAAAAAGTCTTGTGTATGTCCCTGGAAGCTAGGACAGACTTATAAACAATAACTGTTTGCTAGCAATTATTTGGTTGCTGCTGAGAGCTGCCCTACCATTACCCTAGTGGAACATTGCCTCAAAAAGAACCGTCTATGAGCATGACTGTCAAATCTACATATGTATCCTTTTTTTTTTTAAACCCTTACTTTCTGTCTGAGAATCAGTCCTAAGTATTGGCTCCAAGACAGAAGAACAGTAAAAGCTAGGCAGAGGGAGGTTAAGTGACTTGCCCAGGATCACACAGCTAGGAAATGTTTGAGGTCAGGTATGAACCTAGGACCTCCAGTCTTCAGGCCTGATTTTCTACCCATTGAGCATCTAACTGCCCCCAGTGAATTAATTTCTTTTGTATGGAAATAGGGTTAAGTACTAGGGATACAGAGCTAGTAAGTATCTGAGGCTTGATTTAAACTCAGGAAGATGAGTCTTCCTGATTCCAAGGCTAGTGCTCTATCCACTGCACCACTTAGTCGTCCCTTTGCAATAGCTTTTTTTCCAACCCTTACCTTCCATACTAAAATTGATATTTGTCAGAAAAAGTCAGAAAAACAATAAAGGTTAGGCAAGGGAGGTTAAGTGACTTGCCTAGGGTCACACAGTATCTGAGTATCTGAGGCCACAATTGAACCCAGGACATCCCATCTCCAGGCATGGTTCTCTCTCCACTGAACCTCCTACTTGCCTTCACAATAGCTTTTTAACTGCTATCCCTACATCCATTTCCCATCTGCAATCCACACTCCACACAGCTCCCTGATTGCTATTCCTGAAGCACATGCGAGACCACATAGCTCCCCATTGCCTCACTGTTTGGAATTTAAAGTGCTTTATAATCGGGATCCAGCCAGTCTCTGCAGGCTGATTACATATTACTTCACCTGACAGACTTGACTTTCCACCCAAACTAGCCTGCTTATTCCCCACACACAGATCATCTCCCCTTGCTTTTGCAAAAGCTGTTTCCCCTGCCTGGAATGCTACTCCTCCTCACCTCTGCCTTGAAATAAGCACAAAACCCTGGGAGAAGTAGCACCCTCCAGATCACCATTCTGTTTCCAGCTCAGCCCTCCCAGTCATCATCTGGAGAAAAAACTCCTGTGGAGAAGGGGTTAGCCATCCCCACCAACTGCCAACCAATTTGCCACCCACAGAGCAGGCAAACCAGCCTAGCTAAAATAGCAAGGCAGTCTGTGGGAGAGAGGAGGTACCATGTGCCAGGAAAGTCAAACCACCACCACCAGCTTGGCCACCATCTCCTCTCAGACCCTGATGGAGACAGTCCAGGACCCTGAACCCAAGAACCCTGGCCATAGTTACACTTTCAGCCCAATACCTTCAGCCATATTCCTGGGAAGCAAGCCCTGTGGAAGGGCAACCTTGCAACTGTTCCTGTAGGTGCTATAGCCATAGTTAATGAACAGAAAGTCCTTGGCACTGTCAGATGGCACAATATCAGAAACTGTTTTTTATCACTGGAAATGACATTAAAGAATAGGCATTAAAATCTGCTTTGTATTCTGCTGGATCCTAAGGTCCATGGGACTTGCACCTGAACCCTTCCATTAAGCTTCCTCGTTGGAAATGAGCTCTTTGAGAGCAGGCATTGTCTTGACCTTTGATTTGTATCTAGACTTAATAAGTGCTTCATTCATTCATTCATTCATTCATTCATTCATTCATTCATTCATTCATTCTTGGAACCCCCAACTCCTTTGAAAGCCCAACTTCAATTCTAGAAACTTAAGGAGCATTTCCTTATCTCCCCAGCTATTAGGTCTCTCCAGTCTTCTCTTAGCCCTGTCCCCATCACTATATCTATATTTATATATGTATACATGTAAATGTAAATATAATGTATGTGCATATAGAGGATATATGTATATACGTGTGTGTGTGTGTACATGCAGCAAGGACTACCCCTTATGTGTAGCATAGAGGTGTCATTGTGTGCTTGAGGGGAGGCAGAATAGACATATCCCCAACCTTTCCTCCCCACACTCTTCTCTAGAGGAGACTTTATTCCCTGCCAGGAAGGGAAGCAGGAGGGTAGGGGTCAGAGGCCACTATTCTATTCTTAGAGAGAGGGGGACCAGGTGGGATTAATATCTTTCTGTTTCCTTAAATGTTGGTAGACTAGGGCAGTGATGGCAAACCTATGGCACAGGTGCCAATGATAGTACACAGAGTGATCTCCATGGGTATGTGGCTGCCCTCCCTCCCCCCCTCCCCCATCCCAAGAGTCAGTTACTAGAAAGGTAGAGAGACTCAGGCAGAGCTGCTCCCTTCCCCTTCTCCACTGAGTATGATGACATTTTTTCACATTCCTTGCCCCTCTGCCCAGTAGTCCAATGGGAATGCTTTCCCCCTATCCTGTGTGGGGTAAGGGGGCAGGCAGGGTGAGCCTGGCACTTGGTGGGGGGAGTAGAGGCATGGCACAAGGTCTTTGGGTGGGGGGAGAGGAGGGCATGGTCTGGGGGGGGTGAGGGTGGGGCCCTGCACTCCATCTCTAAAAGGTTCACCATCACTGGACTAGGCAATATGATTTTTGGGTGGCTGTTTTCATTAAGGGGGGGAAGTAGGACCTCAAAGCCTTTTAGTCAAGGCTTGACCCTTTTATCACCAAATATCCATTCCACAATAAAAACAAGAAACACTTAGTCAAGAAACCCAATTATCCAAATTGATAGCAAAATGGAAGTCAGAAAGAGTATACATATGAAAATATATGTCAGGCAATGCAGAATAAAGGAATTCTCCCATTGGGATTAAGTGCAATTGGCTCAACCAAGACAGAGAATCTTAGATCTCACTCAAGAGGAAGTTTCCCTTAGTCTATAGTTTAGCAAGTTGGAGATAGGGACATGATGGAGAATGCTAGTTCTCCTTTTATGTCCTCCCAGTTTTTTTCTTCAGCAACCTTTAGTGGAATTGAAATCTTTTATTATCACTCTCAACACTGGTAAGCCAGAAGTGTCCAAAGTGACAGCAAAGACTCTGGAACATGAAGAGAGCAAATTTCTATGTTTCTCTCCCCTCTCCTCCCTTCCTTCCTCCCTCTCTTTTTTTCCTCTCCCCCCTCCTCCTCTCTTTTTCTGTTTCTCTCTCTCTCTCTCTCTTTCCTCTCCTCTCTCTCTACAACTCCACCCCCCATGCAGGTATGGGGCATTGATTTCCATCAAGGAAGAGAAAGTCTCATACCAATGGATTTTGGGACTGGGGTTACCTTTTATACACATACACACCATATATCTATACATTTCCTATATATACTTAACTGTGTTCATCTAGCCCTGACCCACTTCCCCATAATCCATCAATGCCCATTTCCTAACATATGCAGTGCAAGATCCTTGAGGGCATGAAACATTTCCCTTTTGTCTCTCTATTTCCCCCAATGCTTAGCACGGTATCTGGCATATAGTGTCAGAGAACAGACTGAAATCATACAACACATATCACTACCAGTTAGTAGTTACATCCTCAGATGGTTGGGAATGAAGCATTTCATGAAGATATCTCACATGTGAAGCATTTAGTTTGGCTGTCAGGCTAGTGTCAGAGACTCTGGTCCTTTTGGCATTGAGTTCAGTCTCGTGTTTGAGACTTCCTGTTGCAGGGAGTGGAGGGGTGACAAATTTTCAGTCCTTTTGGCCCCAGGTTTGAGGTCTGAGGCTTGACACTAAGGCAGCACTAGTCCTTTGTTGAAGGTCCTAGACTTTTTGGCTTCAGGTAGGTGTTCAACTTTGACTTTGTGGGAAACTAGGAAAAATGTGTAGGAATTGCAGAAAAGCAGACCAGCTGAAAATATTTCTAACAATCATAGCTCTCCAAAAGTAGAATAGATTACCTTAGGAATTAGTGAGCTTCCCATCATATCAGGCAGTCTTTAAGGGCAGATGCCATGACCACATTGTTATACTTACTAAAATCAAAACTTAAAAAACAAAGACATAGACTCCTCCTCAGGAAGGGATTAGACTAGACCTCTGAGGTCCCTTGCATTGTGAGATCCAGAGCAATAAATTATATATAAAGCCCATATATAGAAATCTATCCAGTTGTCAGTGTGCCACCTCATCTACAAACTAGCAAATATGACTTATCTAAATGTGGAAAAATCTTTTGATTAAGGACTTTTAAGAAAAAAAATTAAGTAAAAAAAAAACTGCCATTGATTTCAAGAGTTTAAAGAGTTGTTTTTAAAACTATTTCTAGTTCACTTAATTGTTTTTAAACTAAAATATCTAAGATCTCTTTCTAGTTCTAAAATTCTTTGATCTTTTCTTTAAAAAATGTCTGGGCTCATTAGCTCAGAGAATTAGAGCATAATGCTAATGGGGCCAAGATTGCTTGTTAGATCAATTGACTTATGCAGAGGAAAAACTTCCATGCTGACAGAATTCACCAACTGCCCTGTTCAGCTGTTATACAGATGTGTGTCAATGGATGAGAAAGTGTGGAAGACCCAGTCCATGCTTTTATGCCCTGCATACTTTTGTTAGAAAAGAAAAAGAATTGGGCAAAAATCTGAGCAAAATTGGCTTTATTGTAAGAGCTTCATGTTATAAAAGGCAAGAGTAAACAGCCACACCCAGTTTGGTCTGAGACCCTGAGTTCTTGGGTCCTGCAGATTTTATAAGCATAGGCAGTAACTCAACAAGGGTTTTGAATAGGGCCAGGAGTTCTAAAAAGAAGATCTGAACCTACATTCTGAACAGGGTTGATGTAACAGATTTTAGGAATAGATTCAATAAAAGGGGTTCTGACCAGAGCATCCCTACTTGTTCTTCCCTTTCTCAGGTGCCTTGCTTCCGGTCATACAGAAGCATCTGAGGTCACATTTGAACCCAGGAACTCCTATCTCTAGGCCTGACCCTCTCTCCACTGAGCTACCTTTCTGGCCCTATCTTTTATCTTTTTAAAATATTTGTATATTTATTTTTATTCATAGAATTTATTTCCTCCCTGCACCACAGAAGGCATCACCCAGCAAATAGATTGCGTTTTCCATGTTTCTATTTTTCTGGAAGGTAACATCACAAGCTATTCTTCAAATATTATGTCTGTAGCTGCATATAATGGTCGCTTTGTTCTACTCATTTCACTCTTCATTGTCTCATGTAATTCTTTCCAAGTTTTAAAAATATTAACCTGCTCATTGTTTCTTATGGCACAGTAGTATTCCATCACAATCACATAACACAATTCGTTTACCCTCGATTTCCAGTCCCTCTATATTTTTTCTTAGAGGAAAGAGAAAGCTACTGGAGTGGCTATGGAATGATGCTGTCTACTTTGCTGTCATCGGTGGTTTTCCCTGATAATATTAAGACAGCTAAACATCACTGATCTTGAGGGAATTCCAGTTATTCTCTGGAATCTCTGCTCAAGGATCTGAATGTCAAATGTCTCATTGCTGACAATCTCTCTCTTGCCCCTCATCCTACCCCTCATCAGACTCTTTTTCCTAAGAACTTTCTGAGATTGGGGGGACAGGGCTTTTCCACAATGCCTCTGGTGGGAGGAGTTCACCAGTGGCAGATATGGCCATCCCCTGTTCCTCAGGTCTGAACTTCCAGGGTGCTTTTTTTTTTCCAGGAGATGAGTCAGAACCACTTCCAACTAACTCTCACAATGTTCTCCTATGAATGCGCCATGATGTTTGTTCACACTATAATTTTTTTTAGAAATTCCAGCTGGCAAAAGGGTTTGATGTACTTAGGGAAGACTAGATAAACCCTCCAGATCTTGGATAGTCTTAAATTCTGAATCTAATTGTCCCATTTCTTGGAGGGCTTGAGTTCTGACAAATGTATGGATTCTTATCAGAATTTGTTTGATTATAAGGGGGGGCAGATCTCCTTGTCTTTCTTTCTTTAGGAAGGACAATTTAAAGGCCTGGAGACAGGACATCTTGGGTTCAAATATGACCTTATACACTTTCTAGCTGTGTGACCCTAGGCAAGGGACTTAATTACAACTGCCCCTCTCTTCTTCCTTGGAACTAATACTTAAAATCAATCCTAAAATAGGAAGTAAAAGTTATTTTTAAAAAGGACAATTATATAGGAAATATGCAGAAGTGGGAGCTGTGCCTCCTCTGTAAACCCTTCCATAATTAAGCTGTGAATTTTAGGTCCCATTAAAAAATTATCTGAGCCAGCAGCCTGCCTCCTTTAAAAACATCAAGGTATCTGTGGAACGGGTAATAGTTTCTGGTGGAGGAACAAGTAGAAACAAAAATCCTTAGTTCATATATCTCCAAAGTCAGTAAACTGTCACTTGGGGCCATATTGCAATGAGACATTCACACGAACCATATTAAAGATGATAAAATGATAAGTACACAAATGTTTAAGCAGCACTTTCTGTTATAGCAGAGATATATGAAGTAATGGGGGTATCTGTCAACTAGGGAATGACTGAAACAACTATGGAATATTATCGTGCTGTAAGAAATGATGAGATGGGCAGTTTGAGAAATCTGGGAAAATTTATATGGTCTGTTACAGAGTGAAGTAAGCAGAACCATGAGAATAACACTGTAAGAATGAACAATTTTGAAAGATTTAAGAACTCTGATTAATGACCAACCATAATTCCACAGGGCCAGGGATAAAGTAAACTGTCTGACAGAAAGGTGATGACTTAAGATGCAGAATAACAGCATATGACTAATATTTGTTGTGCTTGGCTATGCATATTTGTTTTTCCTTTCTTTCTTTCTTTCTTTCTTTCTTTCTTTCTTTCTTTCTTTCTTTCTTTCTTTCTTTCTTTCTTTCTTTCTTTCTTTCTTTCTTTCTTTCTTTCTTTCTCTCTTTCTCTCTTTCTCTCTTTCTTTCTCACTTTCTTTCTTTCTTTCTCTTTCTTTCTTTCTCTTTCTTTCTTTCTTTCTTTCTTTCTTTCTTTCTTTCTTTCTTTCTTTCTTTCTTTCTTTCTTTCTTTCTTTCTTTCTTTCTTTCTTTCTTTCTTTCTTTCCTTCTTTCCTTCTTTCCTTCTTTCTTCTACTTTCTAGCTTAGAATCAATATTAAGAATAGGTTCCAAGGCAGAAGAGTGGTAAGGGTTAAGCAATTGGGGCTAAGTGACTTGCCCAGGGTCACCTAGCTAGGAGGTGTCTGAAACCATATTTGAACCCAGGACCTCTCATCTTTAGGAATGACTTTCTATCTACTAAGCATCCAGATGCCTCATTTAAAAAAAAAATCTTTACTTTCACTCTTAGTAACAACTCTCTAGGCAAACAGGGTTAAGTGACTTGCCCAGAGTCACACAGTTAGAAAGTTGTCTGAGGCAGGATCTGAATGCGGGTCCTCCTAACTCAGGCCCAGTGCTCTATCCACTGTGCTACCTAGCTGCCCCTATACTCATTATAAGGTCTTTTTTGGTCTTTTTTTTTTTTCATTTTGCAGGGGAAGAGGTGTTAGGAAGGGGAGGTAGACTAGAGCTGGCAAAAAAAAAAAGAGGTTACCGAAGTATTTGTTTTAAAATGTACAAAGATATCAAAAGTTACATGTTGGATTTATTATGTACTTGGAAAGCAAGCCCTTTTCCTAGAAGAACATTGCAATTTCATGCACAATACTCTTTTTAGTGTTTTACTATGTATATGGAAATGCCCATTTTATTTAGTGTAAAGTTCAGAAAAAATTAGGTTGAGGTGGAGCCGTACACAGAAAATCATCCTCTGGGGAAGGTGGGAAACAGCCTGAGTTGAATGTGGACTAGGGGCTAGCTGCCTTTTGTGGTTAGCACACTCTTGGTCATGGGCAAGTGTACTATGAGCAGAAAGATATGTGAGAGCAACAGAGCCCATCATTCTTGGTGGCTCTAAGATTTTTGGCCTCTGAAATATAAAAAGTCCTTATGGGCCATTTTGACCATAATTAGGAACTATATCCCTTTGAAGTGATCTTTTCAAATGTCTACAAAGTAGTCTTAATTGCCAATTACAGTATTATTTCTCTATTGGCATCAGGCGACATGAAGCCATCCATTAGTTCATCTCAGATGAAGAGGTAGCTTGTCCTTTTTAAGGCAAACCCTTCATCTTATTCCTCTCCAGTCTCTTCCAGCAGACTTCCCCAATACTCATTCCCATCCCTCCAATCTTCTCTATCTACTGATTCTTCCTCTGCTCCATTTCATTGCCAACGTCCCCAGGAAAGTCTAGCATATGCACAAAAATATTTATAGCAGCATTTTTTTGTTGTTGTAGGAAAAAACTAGAAACAAAGTGGGTGTGTATCAATCAGCAAATGACTAAACAAATTGCAGCATGTAAATGTAATGGAATATTACTGCTCTTTAAGAATGACTAATATGAAGGCTTCGGACAAACTTGGGAAGACTTGAACAAACTGATACAGAGTGAAGTGAATTGAACCAATGGAAGTAGAAGGATGATATAATTATGTGAAGGAAAACAAGTTGGAAAGATTTCAGAACTCTGATCAATGCAATATCCAATAATGACTTTAGAAGAATTAGGCCTCAGATACTTCCTAGCTGTGTTTGACACTGGCGAGTCATTTAATCCCATTTGTCTCACCCTTACTGCTATTCTGCCTTAGAACCAATACACAATATTGATTCTAAGGGAAGAAGAAGACGAAGAAGAGGATTGATGAACTGAATATGTATTTAAAGAGCAGAAAGTTAAATACACCTAAAATAAAAACAAAAAAATAAAAAATTAGAGAAATAAACAATAAGCAAAAGATCTATAGAAATGACTAATAAAACTAAAAACCAACTCTTTTTTACAATTAATAAAACTGAAAAAAATTTAGTCCATCAGGTTAAAAAGAGGGCAAAAAATCAGCACTAAAATAGCAAATTATCAATGTGAAATCACAAGAAAACCAAAACAAAAAGAATAATCAGAATCTACAGTGCACAGCTATATGCTACCAAAAATGAGAATACAAAAGAAACAGGAATACATTTAAAAATATAAAGTATCCAAAAGAACAGAAGACTGAATAGAGATTTTAAAGAATCATTCTCAGGAAAAAGAAGCAAAACTAGTTATAAAGGAAACTTTTGAAAAGTACTCCTTGGATCTGATGGTTTCACAGGAGAATTCTATCAAACTTAAACTATTAGTATACTACCAGATTCATTTTATGAAATAAATATAATTCTGATGACTAAACAAGGGAAGAATAAAATACTGAGAGAAAACTGTAGAATAATATCAATTAGTATTGGGGAGGGGCAGCTAGGTGGCTTAGTAGAGTCAGGCCTGGAGATAGGGGGTCCTAGATTCAAATCTGACCTCAGAACACTTCCTAGCTGTGTGGCCCTGGGCAAGTCACTTAACTCCCATTGCTTAGTCCTTACCATTCTTCTATATCACTTCTAAGACTAAAGGTAAGAGCTATTTAAAAAAAATCAGTACTGGGAGAATTGTTGAATAAATTGCAGTAGTATATGAATGTAATGCAATATTGCTGTGCTGAAAGAGAGTATGAAGAAAGGAAAAATCTAAATGAATTGATGCAGAGCCAAGTAAGCAGAGCTCAGAAAAATTAAGAAAAATAGGTGACAATGGCCAGGCTGGCATGAATGCCCTGTCTCATTCAGTTCCTTCTGGAAAGATGTCATCTTCTTCTTTCTTAGAATCAATAATGTGTACTGGTTCCAAGGCAGAAGAGCAGTTAAAGCTAGGCAATTGGGGTCAAGTGACTTGCCCAGGGTCACACAGCTAGGAAGTGTTCAAGGTCCAATTTGAACCCAGGACCTCCCCTCTCTGGACCTGGCTTTCAATCCACTGAGTCACCCAAGCTCCTCTCAGCTCCTTCTTTTAAAGGGACAGTGAATAGAGTCTTGGACTTGTAGTCAGGAAGACCTGAGTTCAAATCAAGATCTAGTCTTATGAATTGGGTAACTTTCATCAAATCATAAGCTCTGTCTTTCTCAGTAGAATTATCTGTAAAATTGGGATAATAATAGCACTTAACTGCCAAGGTTGTTGTGAGGATAAAAGGAGACATTTGTAAAGTACTTTAGAAACCTTAAAGAGCTATATAAAGTTATTTGTAATTTTTATCCTTATTGCTGTTACTAGCCACAGGGAACTAGGAGAAAACCCCCATAAACTAGGAGTAGACTGGAACAAACTGTCTATAAAAATTAGCTGTGACCAGGAAACACTAAAGTGCCTTCATTCCCAGTAGGGAAACCTACCCTTGAGCACCAAACTGATTTATTAAAAAACCCTTACCTTCTGTCTTAGAATTGATACTGTGTATGGATTCCAAGGCAGAAGAGCAGTAAGGGCTAGGCAATGGGGGTTAAGTGACTTGCCCAGGGTCACACAGCTAGGAAGTATTTGAGGCCAGATTTGAACCCAGGGCCTCCCATCTCCAGGCCTGGCTCTATCCACTGAGCCACTTAGCTGCCCCTATCAGATTTATTTGGGATCCAATATAAAACCCAGAAACTAATGAGAGAAGAGTCTGGTAAGAGGAACATTTCTTCCCCTTGAAGAATACAAATAGTCTGCATTAGAGCACAGAGCAGAATGTGTCACAACCTTGATGTTTTACTGTGCTGTAAGAAATGATGAATATGATATATTCAAGGAAGCATAAAGACCTACATGAACTGAAATTGAGTGAAGTAAACAGAATCAAGAATACAATATACACAATAATTACAGCAATGTAAATGGAAAGAACAACATCACTCTAAAAAAGCCAAGAATAAATGTAACAGGGAGCAGTTGGGTGGCTCAGTGGATTGAGTCAGGTCTGGAGATGGGAGGTAGGTCCTGGATTCAAATCTGGCCTCAGACACTTCCCAGCTGGGTGACCCTGGGCAAGTCACTTGACCCCCATTGCCTAGCCCTTACCACCCTTCTGCCTTGGAGCCAATACACAGGATTGACTCCAAGACAGAAGGTAAGGGTTTAAATAAAAAAAAGATTAAACATAACAAAATGATAAAGATCAAGCATGACTTAAATGAAGAGATATAAGATGACTCTAACTTGTCCCTTCTTGGAGGCAGGAGGCTCATAGTGTCACACATTGCACATGCTTTCAGACTTTTTTGATGTATCCATCAGATGTGCTCTTTGTGATGTGGGATGGTTCTCTAGGAGAGGCTGAAGGAGGAATCCTGGGGATAACTATGATGAGGTAAAAAAAAGAAGACATCAATAAAGGCTTTAAAAAAGTCATATATAGAAGATGGTAGGTAATAGAGGATGAACACAAAGATACAGAATGGCCATTTCATCTTACCCCTTAAGAACAGGGTCCGGGGCACTGAAGTACAGAACAAGCTGAGGGTGGTATGGAATGATCAGGACAACATAAAGGGTAGTAAATGTAGAGTTGATAAGATTTGAATTCAAATTTGGCCTCAGACACTTACTAGCTGGGCACTCCTGAACAAACCACTTAACCTTAATTCACCAGAGAAGGAAATGCAAACCACTGGAGCATCTTTGCCAAGAAACCCCAAGAACAGCATTGGTATGCTATGCTTTACTGGGTCAGGAAGAATTAGACATGATTGAATGGCTGAACAACAGCCGGTCATTGACAAAGTCTCTCTTGATATCTTATGCACAAGATGCGTGAGCTAGACAATCCACATTGGTGGATTTGGAAATTACTGAATGGCATCAAAGATTAGTAATTACTGGCTTGATATCAACTTGAAAGAGAGTCACTAATGGAGAAGCTCATTTGGATGATAGAAAACATGATATGCCTATAAAGGTTTTTGATTATATAAAATTTGAGTGGGATACTGTATTGAATAAAAGATCTGCGATACAAAAAAAAAACCCAACAGGCTAGACCATTGGAATAAATATAAAAATAATGATATTTAGGAATATGATCAATATTTCTGCAGAGCCTTTTCACCTTTGTGGAGATTCACAGGACCAAATACTTCCAGTGAAGGAAGGAGGCAGAACAGAATTTGTGAGACATACCAACAGAACTGATACTTCCTGATCCTCTATGAGAGAGGAAAATTTATTGCCTTGAGTGTCTGCACAGGCAGGAAGCTGTTATATAGGATGGAGATATCTCTAAACTACAGCTCAGGGCTGGCTTCCTCTCTTCCTCTGCTGCCCTTAGAATAGGACTTCCATATTTTCAACTAGGAAATGGAAATGGACAATGAGCCAAATGACCAAAGAGACTAGCACTATGGGAAATATCAATATCCTGGAACCAAGATATAGACACCTGTGTTGATGCTTGTCTTGGGAAACTCTATGTGTTTGATGTTGTTTTTGTTTTTAGCTGAAAGATACTCCTTTCCTGGTTATATTTTATTTTCAATGAAAAAATCCATTTTCCTTATATCCTGATTTTTCATATGTTTAATTATTGGGCTTATTTTTTTCTAGTACCAAGTGATATTTCTTTCTTTTTTAATTTTATAAGTCCTTATCTTCAATCTTACTATGAATTTTAAGACAGAAGAGCAACAAAGGCTAGGCAACTGGGATTAAATGACTTGCCCTGGGGCACATAGCTAGGAAGTATCTGAGGTCAGATTTGAACCTAGGTTGACTCCAGGTCTGGCACTCTCTCCATGGTGCTATGTACCTGTTCAATAAGTGATATTTTTTAAACATTCATTTTGATCTCTGGGATTATATTCATGATTTATCTAGTTTTTCACTGGATTCCAAGTCCATTGTACATGTAAATGCTATTGATTATTAATTCATTGTGCCTGTTACATAGAGTAATATTCCAATCCACGCTGTTTAAAATTATGTACTATTGATAACATAACATGATATGTACTATTGATAACATAATGCATGTGGCAATGATTTCATTGATACTGCTTGCCTTTTTACATGCTAATTGTTGGTTATGGTTTTTGTATTGCTTCACAGCAGCACTGTAAGTTATTGATTGTATTTGACTATTTGTTTACTTATTTATTACTGCATGCACTTCACGTTGGGCAATTTTCTTCAGCATAACTGATTTTTCTGGATACAATCTTAATTAATATGTGAACAAAATTGGGGCCAAGTTTTTAGAAAAGTGATGTGAACAATGGTTAGAGAAAATACAAAGGGATAATCATGGGCATCAAGCCTGAATGTTAAAAAAATTTTTTTAAAGGACATTATAAAAACATTGAAAAGAGCCAATAAAATTTGGGCAGATATGTGGTGATTAATATAAAGTTCAAGGTGGGAAACACAACCCAGTCTATGTT
Source organism: Monodelphis domestica (assembly GCF_027887165.1). Taxonomy (NCBI): domain Eukaryota; kingdom Metazoa; phylum Chordata; class Mammalia; order Didelphimorphia; family Didelphidae; genus Monodelphis; species Monodelphis domestica. The sequence continues at coordinate 110,009,111 of NC_077228.1, forward strand.
ATCTTTTTGTGTGTGGATAGTGTAACAGACATAGATGATCCCACAAAAATTCCTTATATAGTGATTATAGGGAAATTCATCATTATTTCTCCCTCCAAAGAAAAGAAGCTGAACTAAAAGGTGAAAGTCCTAGTGCAGAGAAAACTTAGCTCCTTATAAACTAGTGATGAACTTAGTTAAGTTAGAAAAAGATGCTTTTACCTACAGATAATATTAGGTATAGACCTCCCATTTTTAGGTCATGGGCCCATGTCAGAAATACTCAGGAGAATACTCAAGAAAAGACTCATGTCCTCCTGGGAAAGGCAGAGTCCAAGTTTGAATCAGTCTTGCAACTGAGCTAGAAAGGACCTAGAATGAAATGAATAATTTGGTAGGAAAAAACATTGAAGGGTCTATTGTTGCATTTGTAATGTAAGAATAAACAGATTCTGAAATCACATGCAGACTATTAGTCAATAGAATCGCCACAGAATCCAGCAGTCCATAGGAATCATCTACAGTGATGGTATGGAAAAAGAATAGTAAAATCTGAATGTGTATAGACTAATAGAATTTTAACAAAAGAACCAAAGCGGACCCCAATTCCAATAGTATAAGATACCCTGGATTGTCTGCTATGAAGCTAGTGGTTTTCAGTATTGGATTTACAAAGAAGATATTATAAGAGCCCTAAGGCAGAGGAAGATAGAGAATTTACATCTAATCAGTTTTTACCAGTTTTAGTGAAATCTTCAAACCATCTTGGTGATGCCTGACTCATTTCTATGGTTAATGGAGAAATGAACTATGTGGACCAGTTGGTGTATCTAGATGACCTCACTGTCTTTGGAAAGATGCTAGAAGAACAAGGGAAAAGATGGATAGAAGTCCATGAATGTGCTAGTTTAAAGTTGTCCATCAAGAAGTATCTAGTTTAATAGAATTTCAGGCAAGAATGTGGGTCATAGAGTATCTCAGCAGACTCAGAGAGAACAGGACTCTTCAACTGTCCATATCCAAAGAATCTTAGAGATAATCATTTTTCTAGGATTTAGGGCCATTGCTGCAAATTTGTAAAGAACTATGGTGCTATTCTTAAACTTCTAAATGATCTCATTTGTGAATTTATGACTAAGAAAAACTGGAAACAGAAGGAAATTGAAACTCAGTTTGTCCTGAACTCTCTTAAAGCCATATGGAAAGCACTGAATTGAGAAATGTGAGCATGCAGACATATCATGTTAGCCCCCCTCCTCCTGTTCTAAAGACAACTAGCAGATATGGTGGGGTTTTATTTACCAAGAGCTCCCAATTCCAATGAAATCATATATTACTTTTTAAAAACAGCCCTTTATGGGGCAGCTGGGTAGCTCAGTGGATTGAGAGACAGGCTTTGAGATGGGAAGTCCTGGGTTCAAATGTGATCTCAGACACTTCCTAGCTGGGTGACCCTAGGCAAGTCACTTAATCCCCATTGCTTAGCCCTTACCACTCTTCTGCCTTGAAACCAATATGGAGCATTAATTCTAAGATGGAAGGCAAAGGTTATAAAAATTTAAAAAAAAAACAGCCCTTTACCTCATGACAACACTTGTACAAGTTTCAAAGTATAGATCTGTATTGGTAGAAGAAAATCTTCACCAGGAGTTCCTATACTGCTGAAATCACAGGTCTGATTCAAACAAATTAAACACTTTCCCTATAAGATTATTATAATCCATTTCAATGTCATTTCTGTTTCCATCACCCATTTTTCTTTCTCAAATCATTTAAATACTTCAGGATTAAATTGCTTCAATGGTATTCAATTTTCTTCTCTCATCATTATTCTTTCTTGATTTTTGCTCATTTTGACTTTTGCTCCAACAAATTGGTGATATGACAATACAAAGAGAAAGGATCCAGGGATAACTCATATTGACAACTAGTCTCTTCCTTACTTTTAAAAGGCTATCTCTATTGCACATATAGAATCTTTATCAAATTGCTTACCATCTCTGGGAAGGGAGAGGGAGGGAGAGTAAAAAGAACAGAGAATTTGGAACTCAAAACTTAAAAAAATGAATGTTAAAAATTATTTTTACATGTAATGGGGAAAAATATAACATTTAAAAAGGTAATCAATTTAATTTTTTTGGTGATTTTATTTTATGCTCTCATGTCCTGTGCCTACTTTTTTTTTTAAAGAAAATGTTCATTAGTGGGCAGCTGGTGGCTCAGTGGATTGAGAGCCAGGTCTAGAGACAGGAGGTCCTAGGTTCAAATCTGACCTCAGACACTTCCCAGCTATGTAACCCTGGGCAAGTTACTTACCCCTACTGATTCTAAGACAGAAGGTAAGGGTTTAAAAATAAATAAATAAAATGTTCATGATACAAAAGCATGAGGTTTCAGTGTAGCCTATAAGTTTCTGTCTTTTCATTTCTTCTTCCTGATCCATGATTTCCCACATATTGCTATCTTCCCCCATAAGTTATCAAATATTAGAGTATGTATTGATTTACTTTGAAGAATCAATGAATTTGTCATAGGACTTCTCTACTTTAGCTTCATTAACTGATATTGGTGCATAAACTATGATCACCTTTGTGGGGTTTTGGCATATCGTATTCATTGGTACTATGATGTGAGATAACCCAATATCCCATGAATTTGACATTTCATATTGCTTTGGGTAATATAATAAAATTAACTCCACCAAATCTTTTTTTCCCCCAAGGAGTACCTGTGGACCATCTCTCCACTTGAATGCAACTTTCTTCTTCTGGTTTCATTTACAGTGAGAATGTCAAGATTGCTACTTCCTCCAGCCATATGTCTATACTGGTCATTGGACAAATTCTGTCAATCCAGAGAAGCAACTGTGAATTTAAAGTTTATACACAGTCTAAGAACTGTGATTCTTAGCATCTCCGTATACATTATTGCCCCTCGGCCACCATTATGGTAGAGGCAGAAGAGAACCACACCAGCCTATAGACCATTTGTATTTTTCTTTTTGAATGTGAATTTCAAAGAAGAATTAGAGTAAAAGATATCAAAGAAAAAAATGTAGCAAAGAAAAAGTAAGAAGAGAAGATGGACTGGTCACATAGAGAGGGCAAAGGATGATAGGTGGACAGCCAGAGCATTCCACTAATGTTTCCTTGTGAAATGGCTCCCCTATGACAAACATATGTGAGGACATGGACAAGAATTGCCTAGGATGGCAAGTGTTCGTGGATTGTGATCAGAATTATGTAGATTAATAATGCCTGCCATAATTGTTTTCATGGTAACAGCCACATTATGCTCATTCCTGCAGAAAGATAGATGGTGAATATACCAGGATACCTAAATTCACACTGCCCCTAAAATGCTAATATTTCAGTGCTTTCTCCCACTTAAGATTCTCTTATATGTACTTTAACATGTAGATGTTATATTTACCATTGCTATATTTTATTATGTTATATTACATTCTATTCTGTTGGTATATTACATCATCATATAACTATACATTGTTATTTATTATGTTATATTATATCATAATGTATTATATTCAGAAGCCTTTAAAGAGATGGACTTTGAGCATGCATGATATTTGGCTGGGTAGAGAGGAGAAGGGAAAGCATTTCAAGCTGAAAGAATAAAATATGCAAAGATAAAAAGGTAAGAAGAACATGACATGTTTAGGAGACACAAGGATCTCAGCCTGGATGGAGGAAATGGCTTTTTCACACAAGGGCCCAGTCCATCTTCCTTTGCTCTTGACCACAGCTCAGCTATACAGCAGCCAATGAGCATTCATCACCTCAAAGATTTCCCAGGGAAGGCATCTGAAGCAGAGGATGCTGCTTCCTCCCTTTGACTCAGTAGACATTTACAGGCATGATCCCAATCTCAACAGCATCCCAATTCTATTCTATAACTACTGAAATAAGAAAATAACGTCCACTGGTGCCCAATCAAGGAAATGTAAAAGTTAGAGATTAATCCATTTCTCAATCAGCAAGCATTTATCAAACACTTTCTATGTGTCAGGCACTGTGCTAAGAATTGGGGATACAGAAAAAAAGCAAAAAAGAGTCTCTGTTCTTAAGGAGCTCACAGTCTAATGGGGGAGACAACAAGCAAACAGTCAGGTACAAGGAAGTTATACACAGGATATATATTAATAGAGGGAATGCACTAGTGTATTTGTTTAACCCTTACCTTCTGTCTTAGAATCAATATTATGTATTAGTTCGAAGTCAGACGTGTGGTAAGGTAAGGTTCAATGACTTGCCCAGGGTCATATTATTAGGATGTATCAAAGGCCAAATTTGAACCCAGGACCTTCTAATCTCCAGGCCTGGCTCTCTATCCATTGAGCCATCTAGTTACTTTCAGAAAGCACTAGCATGAAGTTAGATTAGAAAAGGTTTCCTGCAGGAGATTTAAGCTAAGACTTAAAGGAAGCCAGGAGACAGTGATAAGGAGGGAGAACATTACAGGTCTGGGGGACAGTCAGTGAAAAGGCATGAAATCAAGAGTTGGTATGTCTTGTTAGACAAACAGCAAGAAATCAGTGAAGCTTGATCACTAAAGAATAGCTTGTAAGGGATGAATAGGTTGTAAGAAGATGGAAAAGGCAGGAGGTGGGCAGCTTAGAAAAGACTTTGAGTGGCAAACTATTTTATCTTGGGTCCTGGAGGTGATAGGGGGTCACTAGAGTTTAGGGAATGGGAGTTTATTGTTTGGGAGCTTGAGCTTTAGGAAGATGGGTTTTTCAGCTGAAAGGAAGATGGGCTAGAGTGGGGAGAAACTGGTGGCAGGCAGACCAACCAGCAGATTTCTACAATGGTCCTGGCACTAGGTGATAAGGGCCTAAACCAGGGTTTTGGCTGCATCAGAAGAGAGAATAGAGCTGAGTATATGGAGGATGTTGCAAAGGGAAAATGAACAGGCCTTGGCAGTTGGCTAGATCTGGGGGAGTGAGAGAAGATGAGAAGGTGAGGCTGAGGCTAAGGCTGAGGCTAAGGCTGAGGCTATGAGTATGGGTGTCTGGGAGAGCAGTGCTGCCCTTGTAGTAATAGGGAAGTAGGGTTCTGAGGTGACTCAATAGGTTGAGAGCCAGACCTAGAACTGGAAGGTTCTGGTTTCAAATTTGACCTTAGGTACTTGTTAGATGTGTGACCCTGGGCAAGTCTAGCCCTTGCCACTCTCCTGCCTTAGAATGGAAGCTAAGTACTGATTCTAAGACAGAAGCTAAAGTGTCTTTTTTTATAGTAATAGGGGCCAGTTTGGTTACTCAGTGGAATGAGAGTCAGACTTAGAGCCTGGAGGTCCTGGATTCGAATCTGACCTCAGACACTTCCCAGCTGTGTGACCCTGGGCAAATTACTTAATCCCAACAGTCTATCCCTTACAGTTCTTCTGCCAATACTCAGTATTGATTCTAAGATGAAAGGTAAAGGTTCTTCAAATAAAAGTAATAGGGAAGTTTGGAAAGGAAGAGAGGATTCTGGGGAAAAGATTATGAGTTTGGACATGCTGAGTTTAAGATATCTGTAGAACATCTAGTTGAAGATGTCTAATAATCAGTCAGAGATATGAGTACAGAACACCAGAAAGGTCATTAGAATAGAGATGACGATGAAATCCCTAAGATCTAATGAGATCTCCAAGAGAAATAGTACAGAGGAGAAGAGATGAGGGCCCAGGACACAGCCCTTAGGACACTAATGTGGATGCAGGATAACACCTATATGAAGATCCAGCAAAGGAGACTAAGAGATGGTCAGATGTGTGAGAGAACCATGAGAAACCCAGACAGAAGAGAAACTCAAAAAAGGATGTGATTGACAGTGTTAAAGGCTGCATTGAGAGGGAGAAAAATGAGGATTAAGAAAAGATCATTAGATTTAGCAGTTAAGAGATCTTTGGTAACTTTAGGTGGAATAATGAGGTCAGAAGCTGGACTCTAGAGAGTGAAAAGTGAGAGGAAAGGATGTGGAGACATTGAGAAGACCTTCTCAATTGAGGGGACTAGCTAGAAAAGAGGATAGATACCAGATAATGACTAATGGAGCTGGATGGATCAAGGAAGAGTTTTTTGAGAAGGCACTCAACCTACTGAACCACCTCACAGCTCCACTTCTCAAAATATAATTAGACAAGTCATTAATAAATATATTTAGCTGTTGCTTTTAAAATAAGACCTTATAGTAAGTTTCAGATTTAAATTTTAAGGTCCCTTATTATCATTTTTCAAATTTTTCATTTTTTTATTAATAGAATTTATTTCCAGTTATCTCAGCCCCTCCCATGATTTCCCCACATTGTAGAAGTCATCATCCAGCAAACACATATGCATATATAGTTTATGCCTTTTGTGTTTCCACTTCTCAGTTCATTCTCTGGAGGTGAACATTCACAAGTTATTCTTCAAATATCAAATCTGCAGCTGTAGATAATGTTCTCTTGGTTCTATTCATTTTGTTCTTCATTATCTTATGTAGTTATTTCCAAGTTTTTTCTACATTAATATGCTCATAATTTCTTGTGGCTCAGTAGTATTCCATCACAATCATATGCCACCACTTGTTCAGCCATTCTCCAATTGATGCACATTCACTCTATTTCCAGTTCTTTGTTACAACAAAGAGAACTGTTATAAATATTTTGGAGCATATAGGTTCCTTTTCTTTTTTCCATGATCTGCTTGGGAAATAGACCCAGGATTGATATTGCTGAGTCTAGGGGTATACATAATTTTATAGCTCTCTGGGCCTAATTCCAAATTGTTCTCTAAAATGGTTGGATTGGTTCACAGTTCCACCAACAGTGTATTGGTGTCCCTACTTTTCCACATCCCCTTCAACATTTGTCATTCTCCCCTTTATTATCTTTTAATATTGTATTGCTATATTATTTTCATATAACCTTCATTTCTGAATATATCCCTCTCTACCTAGAGAGCCATCTCTTTATGACACAGAGAAAAAACTATAGTTCAGCAAAAGTAACCAATTTGCCAACAGAATCTGACATTATATGCAATGTTCTACACCCACATTCCTCCACTTTTACAAGGAAGAAGGAGGTGCCTTTTCTCATCTCTTCCTAAACTTAAGGTCCTTGGTTAAATCAGAATGGCTTATATATAAGATCATTGGATCCAAAATCTGTTAACTCACCATGACTTTTGGGTTTGTTTCCTGCTTCTTTAGAGGGATGATTTCAACTGAGATTATTAAGAAATGTATTTAAATTGAAGGATGAAATCTTTCACCTTCCATCTCTCACCTGACATTTTTAAAACCCAGATTGACAATGTCTTCTGAAAACATAAATTATATGAAAAATATTTTCTGAAAAGCGATTAAATAAATGGATGGGATTTCTTTAATGAGCCTTTTTAGAATACCTTTTTAATGAATGCAAAAATGATTATGGTTTTCCATGATTGTACATGTTAAATCTATATCAGGTTGCTGACTATCTCAGGGGAAGGGGAAAGGGCAAAAGGGACGGAGGGAGGGTGGAAAGGAGTAAGAGAATGTGGAAAATGAAATTTTAAAAGAATGAATGTTTAAATTGTTTTTACATGTAATTAGGGAAAAATAAAATATGATAAAAAGAAAAGAAAGATGACATGTTCCATAACCACAGAGTTTTTCTAACAGTAAGGGAGCCTGGGGATGCTGTAAAGAATATTCACAATTTGAGTAAGGGTTGAATCTGAAATCTCTTCCATCTCAAGACTGTCATTATAAGTAGATTAAGAATCTCCACTAGAAAATCCATTTTGGTGTCTCATGGTGGTATGAAGGTGATCTGCTTTTCAAAAATTATGCCAGTAAACTGTAGGTTATAAAAAGTCATACATCCAGCTGTTTTGGTTTGAATTTAGCAAAATTAAAAATTAAAAAAAAAATGGAGTCTGAGGTAGGCTAGAAGGCTGGGCGCCAGGTCAATGTTGCAGTTGTAGCAAATCGGGAAGAACATTCAGACATGGAAAAGCTGTGGTCAGCATTGGTAGAGAGAATATTTATACTCACGAAATTACAGATCCTTTGCAAAACTGAAGAAATCAATGCTTTAGATAATACATAAAACCATTTGGAACAATAATAACTTTTTGGGAACAGGTATGTTAGTGGATTTGTATGGATTCTTTAAGATGTGGAGATTATAGTCTCTGGTTTATGGAGAATCAGGAATAAGTGATAGCAATAGTACCTAGAAGGATAAATGCTATTCTATCTATATTTGTATCTTCTATTCTAAATGTATCTAATAGTCCAGTCTCTGAGCTTCCCTTTCTTTACTGATACATTTTATTGTTTCTGGATCTGGCAATTGCCTGCCTTTTTAAATTATGTTTTTCACTAATCTGCTGGCCCCTTTGCCATCCTAACTTCCATCAATCTCACTCTCTTATCTCTATTTGACTGCTATCTGCTTCCACTCATCTTTTTTTTTTTTGTTAACCCTTACCTTGCATCTTAGAATCTATCAGTTCTAAAGCAGAAGAGTTATGAGGGGTAAGGAATTTGTAAGGGGTTAAGTTATTTGTCCAGCATCACAAAGCTAGTAAGTGTCCATGACCAGATTTGAACCCAGGACCTCCCAACTCCAGCCCTGGCTCTCTATCTGCTTAGCCACCTTATATGCCCTTCTCTACCTATCTTCTCAAATCTGCATTCACTTGAAACTTTTACAAACAAATTAGCTCAAGTGGAAAGGCCAAACCCTGAACCATAATAACATTCCCATTAAATAGTCTTGACTGCTCTGTCGATATGAATTTGTGGCCACATCTGTTCTATAGGATTTTTTTTGCTAAATAAATTTTGGATGGAGAAGGAGACTGGGTCTTCTTAACTCTCACATGCTGCTCATGCAATGACCATTCCCAAGCCCAACCTCACTATTGATCAGAGTAGTCACTCTGACATGCTCCAGTCAATACCATATTGATACTGGACACTGGATCTGCCAAACCCATTTCAGCTCTAAACTTCCAAGCTCAAGAGATTTATCAGCCTCAGCTTCCCAGGTGCAGATACCACCATACCTGACTTAGAGTTTATATAATAAACATGGCACTTTCACTAGGAATATTCTTCCAGAGCATGGAAATTACTTTCTAAAAAGGAACTCTACATCAAAATAGTGTGTGTGTACATATATATATATATATCTTTATATATATATAATGTATATATATATTTTTAAATCCTTACCTTCCGTTTTAGAATAAATACTAAATATTAGGCCCAATTTGGAAGAGTGGTAAGGATTAGACAATTGGGGTTAAGTGCCTTGCCCAGGGTCACACAGCTAGGAAATGTATGAGGCCAAATTTGAACCCAAGATCTCCAGGTATGGCTCTTTCCAATGAGCCACCTAGCTGCCCTCAAAATAGTATTTTTAACACATTTTTTCTTCCTGATCATTAGTAGAATGATTTGGAATTTACCATTCTTAATTAGTTGTATAAGATTCATATGTTGGGAAGTGACATACGTTTTGGATTTCTTCTGTTATTCTTGATAACATTTCGCTGTTTCTTTTCAAAGCAATGATTTTTTCTAAATGATGGGAAACATAATGAAAATTGAGATAAGACCATGAGAGCCGTCAAAGGAATGGACACTAATTACCAAATCCCATTTCCTCACTCACAAATTAAAAATAAGTCTCATTAACTCATTCAGGGAACTCTTCCATAGCTGAAGGGAGGAAAATTAATTACCTCCTTTGCAATAAGGGAGTACTTTCCAAGGACTTATCTGCTGCTGTTTCATTCTGTGACTTGTTAAACATGAATGGTGGGATACCTAGACAGGTGAGATACCAGGAATTCTCCCAGGGACAGAAGGGCTCCCTCTAACTCTCAGATTTGTTACTTCATTGAATTCCTGAGAAATAATGGGAAGTTTGGTTGTCTGCTCCATGTAGGCAGTTATTTCTGGTTCAACCTTTGTCTATGTCGAAGTAAACTCAGTCTAAGCCAAGAATAGCAAAGTGGTGCAGCAGTGTCTTCCCTTCTTTCACCAGGGAAAACCTGAATAGAAGAAATGAACAGGCTCTACTCAAAGGCTTTTAAGAACAGCAGGTATAGAAGTCTTTGTCAGGTGAAATGGCCCTCTCTTTCTATTACTATCAGAGTTGAGTTTGGTTTGGTTTGGTTTTTCAAAGAAAATCTAATATTAGCACAAAAATGTTCTTTCATTCTAGGAAAACAGAAAGTGAAGAAATTAAAAATGTATTCTGTAATAAAAATAATTTGGAAAATTTCACAACAGGCATTCTAACTAAAGCTATTTCTCCAGGATCCCACAATTGTAACTTTTCAGCAAAAAATTCAGTCATATGGGGTTGTCTCTAATTGAGATGGATCCTTCTTATTTTTCTACCACAAGCTGAGATGATTTGCACTTCCTATCACCCTGACTAGGGCTGCACCCACCAATTATTCCTTTCCTTATTTCTCTGAATCATTAGCTCTTCAACTCTCAGTGGCCTGGGGCCACTCTTCTAACAGTTAAACCCAAGTATGCCATAAATTTGAGCATAAACCAGAACACAGAACTGAGGTCTTATCAAAGAGGCAATTAGATAATGACTTAGGACCAGGGCAGGGTTAACACCCTGACAAAGAGGAAAAAGAAAGAAGAAAAAGTCATCCTGGAGCATGTCTGGCCAGTTACAGGTATAGAAAATGGGCTATAAACATTGTCTTAATCCAATCAAATAATTTCTCCACTGTTAGCCTCAGTAATAAACAAAACAAGAAACACCAGTAGCATACTCTATTGATCTGAGGAGAAGATTTAGAGCAGTATTTTTTAAACTCTTCCTTCTACTTAGATTCTGTATCAGTTCTAAGCAGAAGAGAAGTAAAGGGTAAGCATTTGACATTAAGTGACTTGCCCAGGGTCTGAGGTCTGATTTGAAACAAGGACCTCCAATCTCCAAGCCTGCCTCTCTCTATCCACTGAGCCACCTAGATGCCCCAGCAGCAATTCTTAAACTGGGGTCCATGAATTCCCACTCAAATACTTTGATAATGACATTTCAATATGTTTTCTTTGTAATCTTGTGATTTTATTATTGTGCACTTAAAAACAATGCTTCTAAGAAGGGGTGATTGGTAAACAACACTGTAATATTTAAAAACAAGCCCCTGAGTAGGGGTTTAAAAGCTTTAGCAGGGGGCTTCTGGGTAAGCATGGCGGCAGTTTAGATGCAGGAATCTTCCTCTCCTCAGCACCCCTCGATATAGACTACCTCAAAAGACCAAAAAAACCAAATTCATAAGAATGAAGGGACTCCACAGTAGGGTGCAGCATTGAAGGCACATGTGATTTGGGTATTTACACACTATAAGGGGGTTAAAAAGCTCCCACCAAAACACAAGCTGATTTACCTTCCCACACCCCACCTACGGAGCTAGAGTCAGAGCCAGCATAAGCCAGAATCAGCGAGTCAATGAGGGGCACCTCTAGAGTAAGTAAGGGGCACCTCTAGGTCCTTAGGAGCTGACTAACACCACCAAATACATACCCCTGAGAGCAGCTGAAACCCTGGTGGGCTGGGAGTACAGACCGTGGGTGCTTTCGGGAAGGTGGCGCAGAAAAAGGCAGTGAACAGCAAAAGCTGCTGAGATTCGACTTGCCTCAGGCAAAATCCTTGCTCCTTAACTCCATACACAGAGAGCCTGCCCATCTCACTCAGATTTCTGACTAAAAAGGAAAGGAAAAACTTCCACAGTGATAACAAATTGTGCCCAGGAGCTACAACCTCCTTCCACAAAAAAAAAAAGGCATTGACCCTGGAAAATTTTTACGGAGGAAAAACCCAGGCTACAGAGGAAATAGAGGAGGAAATTCAAACAAAGTAAAAACCTTCCAAAAAAATTGAAATTGCCCACAAGTTCTTGAAGAATTTAAATTGGAGCTTATAAAAAAGATGGAAGCCTTCTGGCAAGAAAAGTGGGAAATAGTTCAAAGAGAAATAACAGTCTAAAGGACAAGAACTCCCAATTGGAGAAACAGCTGGAAGCCACGAAAAGCAGGATAGACCAAATTGAAAAGGAAATTAAAAAGACTATACCAGAAAATCAAATGATTAAAGCAGAAAACCAAAAGATTATAACAGAAACCAGGTCCTAAGGACCAGAATTGGGCAACTGGAAACCAATGATCATGCAAAATAGCAAGAATTAATAATGAAAATATAATATAAAACAGAAGAAAACATAAAATATCTCACTGACAAGATGACAGATCAGGAAAACAGATCACCACAAGACAATTTGAGAATCATTGTTCTACCTGAAAAGCCAGAAATAAACAGAAATCTTGACATCATACTACAAGAAATCATCCAAGAAAACTGCCCCAATGTTCTTGAACAAGGGGGCAAAATAGACATTGAAAGAGTTCATAGAACACCCACTACACTAAATCCTCAAAAGACAACTCCCAGGAATGTAATTGCCAAATTCCAGAGCTTTTAAGCTAAGGAGAAAATTCTACAAGAAGCCAAAAAGAGACCATTTAGATACCAAAGAGCACTAATCAGGATCACACAAGACCTGGCAGCTTCCACACCAAAGTACCTCAAGGCCTGGAACATGATATTCAGAAAGGCAAGAGAATTGGGTCTTCAACCAAGAATCACTTATCTATCAAAACTAACTATATACTTCCAGGGGAAAGTATGGAAAAATAGAATATTTCCAAGTATTTGTAAAGAAAAGACCAGAACTAAGTGGAAAGTTTGATATCCAAACACAGAGATCAAGAGAAACATGAAAAGGTAAATAAGAAAGAGAGGGGAAAGGGGGAAAATGTTTTTTTTAATTCAAACTCTCTTCTTTAAGGACTACAATTAGATCAAATTATATATATTAATATATGGGGAAAATGTTATTCATACCTCTCAAAAATTGCATTCATTATTATAGTAATTAGAAGAATCTTTCACAGGAAGAGATTGGGTCATTAAGGGCTATAAGATGATATGCAAAAAAAGAAAAAGGGAAAGGGGAATTGAAGATGGCACCAAGAGATACTTGAAGAAATAAAATAAATGGGATAATCTTTATCATACAAAGATACACATGGGAAGGAGAGGGAAAGAATACTCTTATAAGGAGAGGAAGAGAGTGCTAATAGGTAATACTTAAACCTTACTCTCAGTGAAATCAGTTCTGAGAGGGAAAAGCATCTAGATCCATTGGAGTATTGAATTCTATCTTACTCTACAGGGAAAGGAAGAAGGGAAAACTAAGGGGGTAGGGGAGCAAGGAGTAGAAAAAAGGGAGAGAAAGAGAGGGAGGAGAGAACACAACAGACCCTGAAAAAATAAAAAGGGAACAAAAAGGGAGGGGGCAGAAAGGGAAGCATATTAAGGGAGGGGATTAGGGGGACTGATTAAAAGAAAACAACTGGTTTAAGAGGATATAACAAAAGAAGAAAGGACAGAACTAGGAGAGGTTATTAAAATGCTGGGGAATACACAAACAGCAATCATAACGTTCAACATGAATGGGATGAACTCACCCATAAAACAAAAACAAATAGAAGAGTGGATTAGAATCCAAAATTCTAACATATGTTTTCTACAAGAAACATACCAGAGGTGGGTAGATACTCACAAGGTTAGAATTAAAGGTTGGGGCAAAACCTATTGGGCCTCAACTGATAGAAAGAAGGCAGGAGTTACAATCATGATATCTGACAAAGCCAAAGTAAAAATAGATCTGATTAAAAGGGATAGGGAAGGTAAATACATCCTGATAAAAGGGAGTATAGACAATGAGGAAATATCAGTAATCAACATGTATGCACCAAATGGTATAGCATCCAAATTTCTAAAGGAGAAACTAGTGAAATTGAAGGAGGAAATAGATAGTAAAACTATACTAGTGAGAGACTTGAACCTACCACTATCAATTTAGATTTAGATAAATCAAATAAAAAAATAAATAAGAAAGAGGTAAAAGGTGTGAATGAAATCTTAGAAAAATTAGAGTTAATAGATATATGGAGAAAAATAAATAGGGACAAAAAGGAATACACCTTCTTTTCAGCAGCACATGGTACATTCACAAAGTTGACCATGTACTATGTCATAAAAACATGGTAAACAAATACAGAAAAGCAGAAATAATAAATGCAACCTTTTCAGAGCATAATGCAATAAAAATAATGATCAGTAAGGGTACATGGAGAGCCAAATCAAAAATTAATTGGAAATTAAATAATATGATTCTCCAAAATTGGTTAGAGAACAAGTCATAGAAACAATTAATAATTTCATTGAAGAAAATGACAATGATGAGACATCCTTTCAAAATTTATGGGATGCAACCAAAACAGTACTCAGGGGAAAATTTATATCCTTGAGCTCATATATTAACACATTAGGGAGGTCAGAGGTCAATGAATGGGACCTGCAAATCAAAAAACTTGAAAGTGAACAAATTAAAAATCCCTAGAAGAAAACTAAATTAGAGATCTAAAAATTAAGGGAGAAATTAATAAAATTGAAAGTGAAAGAACTATTGAACTAATAAATAAGACTAGAAGCTGGTATTTTGAAAAAACAAACAAAATAGACAAAGTACTGGTCAATCTAATAAAAAAAGGAAAGAAGAAAACCAAATTAACAGTATTATAGATGAAAAGGGAGACCTCACCTCCAAAGAAGAGGAAATTAAGGCAATCATTAAAAACTATTTTGCCCAATTATACAGCAATAAATATGCCGATCTAGGTGATATGGATGAATATTTACAAAAATATAAATTGCCTAGATCAACAGAAGAAGAAATAGAATTCTTAAATAATCCCATATCAGAAAAAGAAATCAAACAGGCCATCAAAGAACTCCCTAAGAAAAAATCCCCAGGGCCAGATGGATTCACAAGTGAATTCTATCAAACAATCAAAGAACAGTTAATACCAATACTATACAAACTATTTGACATAATAAGCAAAGAGGGAGTTCTACCAAATTCCTTTTACGACACAAATATGTTACTGATTCCAAAGCCAGGCAGGCCCAAAACAGAGAAATAAAACTATAGACCAATATCCTTAATGAACATTGATGCAACAATCTTAATAGGATACTTGAAAAAAGACTCCAGCAAGTCATCACAAGGGTTATTATTCACTATGATCAGGTGGGATTTGTACCAGGAATGCAAAGATGGTTCAATATTAGGAAAACCATCCACATCCACATAATTGACCATATCAAGAAGCAAACCAACAAAAATCACATGATTATCTCAATAGACGCAGAAAAAGCTTTTGACATAATACAACACTCATTCCTATTGAAGACACTAGAAAGTATAGGAATAGAAGGGTCTTTCCTAAAAATAATAAACAGTATTTATCTAAAACCATCAGCAAACATCATCTGCAATGGGGATAAACTAGATGCATTCCCAGTGAGATCAGGAGTGAAACAAGGATACTCATTATCACCTCTATTATTTAACATGGTACAAGAAACACTACCAGTAGCAATTAGAGAAGAAAAAGAAATTGAAGGTATTAAAATTGGCAATGAAGAGACCAAGCTATCACTCTTTGTGGATGATATGATGGTCTACTTAAAGAATCCTAGAGAATCAATTAAAAAGCTAATTGAAATAATCAACAACTTTAGCAAAGTTGCAGGATACAAAATAAACCTACATAAGTCATTAGCATTTCTACATATCTCCAACACATCTCAGCAGCAAGAATTAGAAAGAGAAATCCCATTTAAAATCACCCTAGACAATATAAAATACTTAGGAATCTATTTGCCAAGACAAACACAGGAAGTATATGAACACAACTACATAACACTCTCCACACAATTAAAACTAGATCTAAACAATTGGAAAAACATTAACTGCTCATGGGTAGGGCAAGCTAACAATAAAAATGATCATCCTACCCAAACTTATTTACTTATTTAGTGCCATACCCATCGAACTACCAAAAAACTTTTTTACTGAATTAGAAAAAATCATAACAAAGTTCATTTGGAAGAACAAAAGATCAAGGATATCCAGGGAAATAATGAAAAAAAAATGCAAAGGAAGGGGGCCTTGCAGTACCAGATCTCTATTAAAAAGCAGTGGTCATCAAAACAATATGGTACTGGCTAAGAGACAGAAAGGAGGATCAGTGGAATAGACTTAGGGTAAGTGACCTCAGCAAGACAGTCTACTGATAAGCCCAAAGATCCCAGCTTTTGGGATCAAAATCCACTATTTGATAAAAACTGCTGAGAAAATTGAGAGATTAGGTTTGGATCAACATCTCACCAATATAAACTCAGAATAGGTGAATGACTTGAACATAAAGAAGGAAACTATAAGTAAATTATGTAAACATATACCTGTCATAACTTTGGGAAAGGAAAGATTTTAAAACCAAACAAGACCTAGAAAGAATCACAAAATGCAAAATAAATAATTTTGATTACATCAAATAACAAAAGGTTTTGTACAAACAAAACCAATGTAACCAAAATCAGAAGGGAAATAACAAATTGGGAAACAATCTTCATAACAAAAACCTCTGACAAAGGTCTAATTACTCAAATTTACAAAGAGCTAAATCAATTGTACAAAAAAATCAAGTTGATAAATGGGCAAGGGACATGATAGGCAATTTTCAGTTAAAGAAACCAAAACTATTAATAAGCACATGACAAAGTGTTCTAAATCTCTTATAATCAGAGAGATACAAATCAAAACAACTCTGAGGTATCACCTCACACCTAGCAGATTGGCTAACATGACAGCAAAAGAAAGTAATGAATGCTGGAGGGGATGTGGCAAAGTCAGGACATTATTTCATTGCTGGTGGAGTTGTGAATTGATCCAACCATTCTGGAGGGCAATTTGGAACTATGCCCAAAGGGCACTAAAAGACTGTCTACCTTTTGACCCAGCCATAGCACTGCTGGGTTTGTACCCCAAAGAGATAATAAGGAAAAAGACATGTACAAAAATATTCATAGCTGAACTCTTTGTGGTGGCAAAAAATTGGAAAATGAGGGGCTGCCCTTCAATTGGGGAATGGTTGAACAAATTATGGTATCTGTTGGTGATGGAATACTATTGTGCTCAAAGGAATAATAAAGTGGAGGAATTCCATGTGAACTGGAACAACCTCCAGGAAGTGATGCAGAGCGAAAGGAGCAGAACCAGGAGAATATTGTACACAGAGACTGATACACTGTGGTACAATCAAATGTCATGGACTTCTCCATTAGTGGCAATGCAGTGATAAAGAACAACTTGGAGGGATCTATTGAGAAAGAACTCTATCCACATCCAGAGGAAAAACTGTGGGAATAGAAACACAGAAGTAAAACAACTGCTTGATTACATGGGTCAAAGGGATATGATTGGGGATGTAGACTAAATGAACATACTAATGCAAACACCAACAACATGGAAATGGGCTCTGATCAAGGACACATGTAATACCCAGTGGAATTGCGCATCGGCTATGGGAGGGATGGAGTGGGGAGGGGAGGGAGGAATAGAATGTGATTTTTATAACCCAGGAATAATGTTCGAAATTGACCAAATAAAAATTTAAAAAAATAAAAGCTTTAGCAGACTGCCAAAAGGGTCCATGACACACACAAAAATCAAGAATCCTCATTTTAGAGGGAAGAACAGAGCTCTCAACACTTATTTCTTCATACCTCCTCCTCTATCTTTTTTACTAGTTACAAAGTTTTAGATATGGAAAAGACCATGCAGTACATATAGTCCCTTCATTTTAAAGGCAAAGAATGTGACACCTAAAGAGATTAAATTACTTATGTACAGATAAAGCCAGTGTATCACATCAAATCATAATTTTCAGTCATTGCTGATCATTTAGCACCAAAAAACAGAGCAGAAAAATACCAGATGAGTTAAGAAAAATGAGGGATTGCCTGTTCTATTTTTAATTTAGTAGTCAAGAGGCAATGGTTCAAAGCTTGGCTCTGGAGGAAAATGAAGAAAATATACTTCCCTCCCTTCATCAAAAAAATGAGAGCCTATGGTTGTGGTATACTGCATATATGGTTAGACGTAGCTATTGTATAATTCATTTTGCTGAAATTATATCCCCCCCCCTTTCTTGTTAAATCTTTGTTATAAGGGACAGCTTGGGGGTAGGGAGAGATATACTTGAAAATAAATGTCACATATAAGCAAAAGATTTCAGTAAAAATGAGATTATTGGGTTTTTTTAAATAAGAGTCAATGGTCTCGGATTTCTGGGTTTTGAGAATAATTTATTTTTTTCATCAATGGTCATTGAGCAAAAAGTTAAAGCCTTCCAGTTCCTTCTAGTGGCAAGAGGTCCCAAAGGCCCATCACTGACTTCTCTTGGGTTCTGTGTCAAACTGAATGATTTTCTATATAGCTTCTCTTTATAGGAGAACAGTTGCCCAGTGGTCATTGAGTAACCAGTTGCTCGCTCTGGATGCTGTTTGCAGAAAATGGAAATTTGGCCAACCTGGTTATATCTCAGAAAGCTGTTAGAGGAGCTAACATAGGTTCCTGAGATGTTCTGAATAATAACCACTAAAGCACTTTAAGATTTCCAAAAAGACCAAGACTGTGACAAAATACCAAACCTTTGGCCATCATATGAAAATTGAAGTATCTCTGCACTGGTTGGAGGTAGGAGGGACAACCATGTGTGACATGTATTTTAGGAAATTTTCTAGTACCCACAGCCATTTCCTGAGACAGAAGAGGACAGTAGATCTTAAGGTGGATCAAAGCATTATCATCATTTGCTAAGCTAGAAAAGCGGAGAGAATTCTATTCAACCTTCTCTTCCTACATATTTTTCTATCATAACTCCTAATTATGGTTGCTTTGAAAGACAAACTTTGGGACCTCAGAGTTTATCTGTTAAGGACTGAAATTGGGAGGTTCCATTAGGGAATTCTGGAGCTTCTGAAGGGGTGTACCACTACAAGAGAACACCTTGGAGTTCCAAAGAATGTCTCTAATACCCAAATTCTAGGATTTCTAAAAGGATTTGTTTGGGGAAGTGAAGCAACACATATAAGTCTAGATAAAGGAAAGTAAGTTGAATCCATTTGGCTTTCTTATGTTCCTTATATCAGATACATAATCTGGGTGACCTGAGGGACTCTGAAATTTGCTTGTAATAGATATTGGTTTTAGAAATAAAATATCAATTTTGTCTTTATTAGGATGATATACAATATTAATGCTGCCAAATGGTTACAGTTGCATAATTCTCCTTTATAGGACCAAATCCTTGAATAACAAATGGTCTCTGGTACTTATGAGCTGCTGGAGGCCCTAAGTGAAAACTGGCAAAAAATACTGGTATTTGAGAGCTCAGTTTGGATGATATTTTAAGATACATGAACTGCTCTGCACATATCCATTAAAAGCAATAATTTTTAGATATATGAATTTTGAGTTAGCCAAAGTACCTCCACTTTCCTGCTGACATATCCTTCCACTTGTCTTCTCCTCACATTTTGTTGGACAGATAGCTGTCAACAATTCTAGTAGTTTCTTCTCATAAGCTCGTCTTGTGGAAGCTGAGAAAGTTGAGAAAAGTTTAAATTATCCCTTATCAACTCACTATCCCACTGGCCAAACCAGTGGTTCCAAACCTTTTCATCTCTCCTCAAACCTCCCATGGCTCCCTAGCCCCTCATTTTCTCAACTGAGAACCTTGCCATGTATTTCACAGAAAAAATAAGAGGTCATTCACCATGTTCCCCCTCTTTTCCCCTCTTCCTCACGATCTGTCACTCAAGGGCTTTTTGCCACTGTATCCTCTTTCACCTATCTCACATGATGAAGCCTTACTCCTTACCAAGGCAAACCCCTCTACTTGTTCAAATCTTCCCATTCCATCCCATTGCCCCTTCTATCACCCCAACCCTCTTATTTTCCATTTCTTCCTGTGTACTGGCTCTTTTCCTATTGCCTACAAATATGTCCACGCCTCCCTCTGTCCTGAAGAAACCCTCGTTTTGAATCTTCCATTTCTGCTATTACCCTCTTATCTATTCTGCCTTTTGTAGCTATCAAAAAGGCTGTCTGTCTACAATAGGTGCCTATACTTTCTCCCCTCTTAGTCTCTTCTTATGCCCTTATACTCTGACTTCTAACCTTATCACTCCACTGAAACTGTTCTCTCCAAAGTTACTCATTTCTTAGTTGCCAAATCCACTGGCCTTTTCTCAGTCCTCATTCTCCTTGATTTCTCTGAAGCTTTTGACACTGTTGACCAGTCTCTTCTCTTTGATATCCTCTTTTTTCTAGGTTTTTGGGATAGTGTTCTCTTCTGGTCCTCCCCAATGTATCTGATCACTCCTTCTCTGTTATCCTTTGCTGGAACCTTTTCTAGATCATGCCTTCTAATTCTGGGTGTTCCACAAGATTCTGTTCTGGACCTTCTTTTCTCTCTATACTACTTCATGTGGTGATTTCATTAACTCCTTTGAATCTAATTACTCTCTCTATGCTGATGATTCTCAAATTTATCCATCCTGCACTAATCACTCTGCTGACCTTTAATCTCCCATCTCCAAATGCCTTTCAGAAATCTTGAACTGGAGGTAAAGTAGACATCTAAAACTCAACATGTCCAAAATAGAACTCATTTTCTTTCCCCCTAAACCTTCCCTCATCTCTTACTTTCCCTATTACTGCAGAGGGCAATACCATCTACCTAGTCCTTTAGGCTACCAACCCAGGAGTTATCCCCAACTCCTCACTATCTCTCACTCCCCAAATCCAAGGTGTTGTCATGGTCTGTGGATTTCACTTTTGGGAAATTTCTCATATAATTAGCTCTGTTCTTTCCTCTGACACTGCCGACACCATGGTTCAGGCCCTTATCACCTCATTTCTGGATTATATAGCAAGAGCCAGCTGGAAGGTCTTCTTGCCTTCTCTCTCCACTAAAATCCACCCTCCATTTAGCCACTAAAGTGATTTTCCTAAAGCCCAAGTCAGATCATGTCATACTCAATAAACTCCATTGGCTCCCTGTTGCCTTCAGATGAAAATACAAAATGTTCTGTTTGGCCTTCAAAGTTGTTCATAATCTAGTTCTCTCCTCCCTTTCCAATCTTCTTAACACTTACTACTTGACATGTAATCTTTGATCCTGTGAACACTGGACTACTAGCTATTACATGAACAAGACACTCACTCTATTTCTTAGCTTCTGACATTTCTCTTTCTGTCTGTCCCTCTCCCCTGGGATGCTCTCCCTCCTCTGCTTCAACAATTGACTTCCCTGGCTTTCTTTAAGATCCAACTAAACTATCACCTTCTACAGGTAGCCCTTCCCTGCCCCCTCTTAATTCTAGTGCCTTCCTTCTGTTAATAATTTTCAATTTATTCTGTATATAGTTTGCTTTGCATATATTTGTTTACATGTTGTCTTCCCCATTAGACTGCAAGCTCCTTTCTCTTTTGTCTCTTTTTATATTCCTAGAGCTTAGAAGAATATCTGACATATAGTAGGCACAGAGATGTTTATTGACTGATTTGTTGAAATTATTAAAATAAGTTTTACTACGTAATGTTATTCAATAATAAAATTTCATGTTTCAGTTTCTTATATCACATTAAACATTTTAAAATGTAGTTGACCCCATAGCTACACAACCTTTTCCTATGTACTGATTCTGTTATTGTTGAAGAAATTAAATCTCCCTCTCTGATATAAAACTTTTCACTAGTGCCTAATTTCTGTTTTTGTTTATTGTATGCATACGTAGTATAGGACCCGGACTATATCCGTGCTTCTTAAGCTGTTCAGTCAATTCATTGTCTTTCAGATCTTTAATATCCAACATGCTAATGAAAATTTTGTCGTCTTTTGCAGTCATTGTGACCTTTGAAATAATAAAACATTCAATTAATTAAGAAAGTCTTAGAAAATTTATACCAAAATTTTATCAGCCCACAAGAATGTTAGTCTGTCTATCCATCTAGCCAGAGTATAGGCAGTTAATGAAATGGCCATTTTTTTTTCTGTTACTGTAAAAAAAAATATTGACCATGAGGGAGTGGCCAATGATTATTTACAAAGATACTCTAAAATCACCTCATTTTTGCTCCCTCTTTTACAAAGTCTTTCAGCTGCCAATGACATAGAACTTTAAGTGACACTCCTCCAACTATTAGATTGTTCAATTACATCTAACTTTTCCTAACAAATTAGAATGAGAAAAATATTCCATAAGAAATTATCTAAATTACTAACAGCTTAATATTTCCATAACTATCTACCGACCTCTAGTAAGATTCAAGCTTTGAAAGAGAGATAAGAAACTAATTAAATATGAATGAAGAGATTTGTTAGTTGAATGAAAGTTATTTATTCCTGTCCTTTTAAAGAAAGTATAAAGCAGTTAAGTTATTCTGAACAGTAGTGTTTTTCACACTTGTAATTTACCTCAGAATATAATGAGATGGTAGTTTCTAATTAACTGTTAGCAGACTTTGTAAGTGCTGAATTGGCATTTGAATGAAGTTGGCTATTCATTCTCTGGCACAGAAAATGATTTATATAGATTTACACAAGTCATGATTCAATGTTCCAAGCTCCTCAGCCTCAGGTTCAATCAGTTTTATTCAGATAATCCCATCATTGGAGTATCTAAAAATCTGCTTATTTAATAAAAAAAATCTGAAAAAAAAGTAAGACTCATTAGTAATGCCTTTTTTTTTAAAAAAGAAAATTCACCTTAAATTTATGGTATGCATCCATTAACTTTTAAAAATCAAACTATAAAGCATTTTAACATTGCAGTGAAAATCACTGCAAGACAATTACACACTATGAGAGAATCTAAACCTATCTTATTTGCCTTCATAAATAATAAATCATTGTCCAATTAGGGGGAACACTGAACACTAAAAAGAATAAAAAAGCTTAGGAGCTCTTTTGCAGAATAAGCCAGTAGGAACAAGTTTATCACTTCTCTTTTCTGAAGTTGGGTTTAAAAAAAAACTCACTTCATTATTATTATTATTATTATTATTAAGAAGCAGCATATGGTACAGTTGACCTTAGAGTCAATCTCTCCTTTGGCTATCTGACCCTGGGCAAGTCACTTAATTTCTCAGTGCTCCCAAGAACTATCTGAGCTTCTAAGGGTAGAGAGAAAATAGCAACTTGCACTGATAAAAGGCATTTTGTCACTTGGGTATTCCTTTTAACAGTGAAATCCTAAATCCAGCCTTATTCTCTGTCAGAATATAAAGTCCCTAGACATAAGCATTTGTTTCATTTTTGTCTCTGCACTTTCCCCTGGTTCCCCACATGTCTTGCATATGGTAAAGGTTTAAAAATAAAAAAAGACACTTGATCAATGTTCATTGTTGAGGCAGTCAAAGACAGAGTGCTGGGTCTGGAATGAAGAAGCCCTTGTATGTTTGTTTTGATTTTTTAAAACTCCATACCTTCCATCTTAGAATTGATACTAAGTAACAATCAATTAAGTATCATACTAAGAATTGATACTAAGGCAGAAGAGTCCTAGGTAATGGGAGTCAAGTGACTTGCCCAGGGTCACACAGCTAAGATGTATTTGAGGCCAGATTGGAACCCAGGACCTCCAATCTCCAGGCCTGATTCTCTATTTACTGAGTCACCTAGATGGTCCTAAAGAATGCCTATTTTTAAGGCTTGGGATCAAAGTATCTCTGAAGCTTATTACCTTTGTGACATAAGAGCAAGTCACTTAATCTTTCTGAGCCTAGGTCTTTCTTTAATTTAGAATATTTTTCCGTGGTTATATTATTCATGTTCTTTCCCTCCTCTCCTCCCTCCCCTCCCATAGCTAACAAGCAATTCCACTGGGTTTTACATGTATCATAGATCAAGACCTATTTACGTATTATTAATATTTACAATAGAGTGATCATTTAGAGTCTACATCCCCAATCATATCCCTGTCTAACCATGTGATCAAGCAAATATTTTTCTTCTGCGTTTCTGCTCCCACAGTTCTTTCTTTGGATGTGGGTAGGTTCTTTCTCATAATTTCCTCTGGATCATCTTGGGTCATTGCATTGTTGCTGGTAGAAAAATCTATTACATTCAATCGTGCCATAATGTATCAGTCTCTGTGTACATTGTTCTCCTGGTTCTGCTCCTTTCATTCTGCATCAATTCCTGGAGGTCATTCCAGTTCACATGGAATTCCTCCAGTTCATTATTTCTTTCAGCACAATAGTATTCTATCACTAACAGATACCACAATTTGTTTAGTCATTCCCTAATCGAAGGGCATCCCCTCATTTTCCAATTTTTTGCCACCGCAAAGAATGCAGCTATGAATATTTTTGTATGCATATTTCCCCTTATTATTTCTTTGGGGTACAAATCCAGCAGTGATATGGCTGGATCAAAAGCCAGATAGTCTTTTCTTTGCAAAAAGTTGGAAGTCTTCTATTTTGTTGAATGCCCATACTTTCCCTTGGAAGTATATAGTCAGTTTTGCTGGGTAGCTGATTCTTGGTTGGAGACCCAGCTCTCTTGCCTTTCTGAAGATCATGTTCCATGCCTTATGATCATTCAGAGTAGAACTTGCAAGGTCTTGGGTGACCCTGATTGGCATTCCTTTATATCTAAATTGTCTTTTTCTGGCTTCCTGTAGGATTTTTTCTTTTGTTTGATAGCTTTGGAATTTGGCAATTACATTCCTGGGAGTTGTCTTTTGGGGGTTTAGTGTAGAAGGTGTTCTGTGAGCTCTGTCAGTGGCTGTATTGCCCCCTTGTTCTAGAATCTCTGGGCAATTTTCTTTGATTATATCTTGTATCACCATGTCCAGTTTGGTGTTTATTTCTGGCTTTTCTGGGAGTCCAATTATTCTTAAGTTATCCCTTCTCCCCCTATTTTCCAGATCTATCACCTTGTCGGTGAGATATTTTATGTTCTCTTCTAATTTCTTGGTATTTTTGGCTTTGCTTTATTGATTCTTGCTCTTTTACACGATCGTTGTCTTCCAGCTGCCTGATTCTGGCCTTTAAAGCCTGGTTTTCTTTTACAGTTTGGTCAAACTGGTTTTGTAGATGCGTGAATTTCTTTTGCATTATTTCCAACTTTTCCTCCCAGAAGGCTTCCATCTTTTTGGTCATTTCTGATTCAAATTCTTCATAGGTTTGTGGAGAGTTTCCATTTCCTTTGGAAGGTTTTGGAGCATTTTCTTTTATATTATCTTCTGTCTGCTCTGTATTTTGTATTTTGGCTCCATAGAATGTGTCCAAAGTCGCCCCTTTCTTCTTATTTTTCTTGGTATTTTGGGGCTTCTGTGGTTCTGTGGAGTTTGCCATTTCTGAATGTGGAGGATTAGTTTTTCTTGTCTCTGTCTGGTGTTCAGAGGCAGTCCTGGGCAGATGGTTCTATGAGCTTTCCCTGGGTTAAACTGAATATGCCTCACTGGAACTGGAATGGAAGGGTCGGACCACGAGGCCACACTCTCCCCCCCGGCTTGCTTTCCGGAAGTTGCCTTCAGAATCGCTGGCCGTGAGGCTGTTTCATAGGCCTGCGGGGGATGGGCTGCAGCTTCCCCAAGCTCTAGGGCAAGGACTTTCACTGAGACTTGGATAGCAGGATCCAGCCCGTGAGGCTGCCTTGCCCGCCCTGAGGGTTGCTGTTGTTTCGACCAGCTCTCTGCAGCGGAAGCCCCAGGCAGTAACTTTCACCGGGACTGTAGAAGGCCCTGAGGGTTCTGCTCTCTGAGCCCGGCTGGGCTGCGGCTTCCGGGAGCCTTGGACTCTGCGCTCCTACCCCTGAGGTCCGAGTGATCTCGGGTTCTGGCTTTTAAGGGGAGCCGTACCTTTTGAACCGGGTCCAGGTCCAGGAGGAGGGTTCCCAGGGTCTGTGCTGTTGATCGTTTTGAGTTTCGGCGCCTTAGGAGCTTATAGTTTGAGATCGGTCGGGAAGGGTTTTCCGGAGATCTGAGCTTTAGCTTTCTCTAAGCCGCCATCTTAACCGGAAGTCCCAGATAGTCTTTTAAAGTCCTTTGGGCATAGTTCTAAATTGCCCTCCAGAATAGTTGGATCAATTCACAACTCCACCAGCAATGAATTAGTGTCCCAATTTTGCCACATCCCCTTCAGCATTTATTACTTTCCTTTGCTATCATATTAGCCAACCTGCTAGGTGTAAGATGATACCTCAGAGTTGTTTTGATTCACATTTCTCTAATTATAAGAGATTTAGAGCACTTTTTCATGTGCTTATTGATAGTTTTGATTTCTTTATCTGAAAATCACCTTGAGCCCAGGTCTTTCAAAGAGTATAGTGACATAAGATAAAACTAGTAATCAATGGCCAGAGTTCTTATTGGAAAGAAATCATGGGGGTGGTGGGAAGTAGTGCAGTGGATAGAAGGCTAGGCCTAGAGTCAGGAGGACTTGAGTTCAAATCAGATCTCAGACACTTCATAACTGTGAGACCCTGGGCTGGTCACTTAATTCCCAACTGCCTACCTTTGCTACTAGGAAGGAAGGAAGGAAGGAAGGAAGGAAAGAAGGAAGGAAGGAAGGAAGGAAGGAAGGAAGGAAGGAAGGAAGGAAGGAAGGAAGGAAGGAAGGAAGGAAGGAAGGAAGAAAGGAAGGAATGAAGGAAGAAAGGAAGAAGGAAAGGGAGGCAGGGAGGGATAAAGAGAAGAAGGGAAGAAGGAAGGCAAATAAATCAATTGCTAGTCTTTGAGCTCCTGATATGTATTTTTGTTGAATTATGACAATGAACCTGTGTTTAACGTGATATAGAGAAGCCAGATCAAATGCTCTGAAATTATGAATCAAAGGAGTTAGGTTGAGAGCTGGATTTACTACTTTCCACTAGCATGATCTTGGGCAAATCACAAATGTCTCTGAGCCTAGATTCTTCAACTATAAAATGAGAGTAATGATATTTGTACTATCACCTCCAAGGTTGTTAGAAAATAATGTGTAAAATGTCTGCTGCTATTTAATTCTGGGCTATTTGAGACCATAGGGATGCCCTGAAGAAAAAATGAAATCATAAACTGAAGAATCTTTTCAGTTTACATACAACTACCTCAAGAATGTCCTGGGACATCTGTCCCTACAAAGTGGTTTCTGCTGTTTTACCTGCTTCCTGAAAAAAGACTCTAAAAGAGATCTTATCAGATTAAAGTAATGTTTGACAATTGCCTAGAGGAAATATAATAATAATAATGAAACACAGGAGGAAATATTAAAATGGAATTGGATGATTCATCACTTACCCCTTCATAAGGCCAAAAAGGCACAAAGCTATGTGACTTTTGCCTTGGGGTTTATACTAGCAACCAGGTCTTCTGCCTATTTAGACACTATGGTAGTCATAATACCAACAGTGACATCAGTAACCTCCATAGCAACAGATTGATTTGAAAATTTTATAATTTCACTCCATGTTCCAAGTGAAGGAGAAATTAGTTTCTTGGAATAATGTCTATGGTAAATAATGTATATGGTAAAGAGATAAAGGATAACAGTGAAGTCATCATTACTTAGCAATCAATTATCCAGAATTCAGTTGTCTATACTATAGAACAGTGATGGTGAACCTTTTAGAGATCGAGTGCCCAGACTGTGACCCTCACACCCCATGTGAGCCCCACCCCCTTACCCCAGACAGGGGAGGGAAGAAGTGCTCCCATTGGGCTGCTGAGCAGGGGGCTGGGTCATGTGAGAAATGTTCTCAGGCCCCGTGGAAGGTGGATGGGAGCAGTCCTTCTGGAACACATGCCATAGGTTTGCCAACACAGGTCTAGAATATATACTATGTATTGGCATGGGGATTGTTAGACCTCACGGAAATAAAGACAAAAATGAAATGGCCCTTGCCCTTGAGAAGCTTACATACTATCAGAGGAAACAAACAAGATGCACATGTATAAATATATTAAAAATAAATACAACTTATAGAAAGTAAGGAGATAACTAAAGTGATTCAAGAAAACAGAAGACATGATCAAACAAGCTTAAAGGCCTGGGTAATCAATTAAGGATTCCGACATATGAGTAATTTGATGAATATAGAACTGGAGGAAGGAAGAAAAGAAAAATGTTTTAAATTTAGTTACTCACATTGGTGTAAGAAATAGCCAACATGGTGTATAAACAGGGGACTGGCCACAGACTAATAAAGGGAACAGGCTTACCACATCCTCACGTGATATGGGGTCTGGCAAAGTCTGTTAACTAGGCACTTATCAGCTAGTTTCTGGTTACAATGGAATAAAAAATCTTAGCTTTTGTACCATGAAAGACAACTAAACATGGGCAGTGTAGTGGCTAGTGCTAGAATGAGAATCAGAAAGCCCTAGATTCAAATCCTGTTTCAAATGCTTGTTACCTTCATAACCATGAGCATGTCACTGAACTTTTGACCACATAACTCAAAGGGCTGTTTTGTTTTTTTAAACCCTTACTTTCTGTCTTATCAATTTTTAAAAAAATCTTTATTTTATGTCTTGGAATCAACACTACGTATCAGTTCTAAGAAGAAGAGCAGTAAGGGCTAAGCAATTGAGGTTAAAATTACTTGTCTAGGAAGTGTCTGAGGTCAAATTTGATCCCAGGTCCTCTTAACTCCAGGTCTGGCTCTCAATCCATTGTGCTGCCTAGCTGCCCCTCAAAGGGCTGTTTTGAGGAGCAATGAGATAATGCAGGAGGAGCTCTACAAACCTTAAAGTACTCTTTGGGGGCTATTGCTTGTAGTGCAGTATATAAAACACTAAACAGGTATTTGGAAGATAAGTTCAAATGTGATTTTAAGTTACAACCGCTGTTTGCCTCAGTTTCCTCAAATGTAAAATGGGAATAATAATAGCACCTACTTCACAGGGTTGTTGTGAGATCGAATGAGATTTTTGTGAAAAGTGCTTAGCAATATAGTGCTTAGCACATAGTAAGTTTATATATATGTAAAAATGCTAATTGCCTTCACTTTATTATGATGCTTTAACTTTTTCAAAACATATCTATGCACTCTTAATCATATTTCTATATATGGGTAGGATAAGTTTTACTGTGCTGGCTAGTTTTAAAAAATTAAAAGATCAGACCATTAAATTGAGATTTCTTCTAAGAAAAGCTACTGAATCAAAAATAAATTGAGGGAAAAAAAGGGGGAAAA
This sequence comes from Monodelphis domestica, assembly GCF_027887165.1. Classification (NCBI taxonomy): domain Eukaryota; kingdom Metazoa; phylum Chordata; class Mammalia; order Didelphimorphia; family Didelphidae; genus Monodelphis; species Monodelphis domestica. Next base: position 110,038,270 of record NC_077228.1, read on the forward strand.
AAGATAGAATTAGAAAAATGCAAAAAGCATAGATTGAAAACAAATGTTAGCAGAGAGCTAAAAAATTATTTAGTTATCTTTTCACTCATTTTATCAACTCTAGGCTAGAATCTACACTACTTCAGTAGACATACTTCCCTGCCTAATAAAGTTCCCCCACCTCATTTGGTCATTCATTCTATATGGACCAAAAGAACTGCTATTTTTCAGCTCTCAGTCAGAAATGTTCACAGGGTGATTCCAATCATAATTTCAGGGCTATGACTATGGATGTTTCTAAATAAAATCTCTTGTTTACAAACAAATTCTTTGTGTGAATGCTTGATAACAGTCAAACATTGATTTCTACCAGACAAAGACTTTCAAAATTATCTCATTTGTTTCAATAAAAGCAAATAAATGATAGGTTTGAGCTATTAGGATGCATGAGCAATTTGTTTACATTTCTAGGCAGTGCCTCAACAACAACAACAAAACTACTTGCCAGGTGGAAATGCTCTCATTAAATACTTGGGCTGTTGAGATAATGCAAACGTTTTAAAGATATTTTCTTGGCAAAAATATCTGGTTTGATATATCAAGCAAGGAGACAAAGAGCTAAAGTATGGATGATTTTAGCCTAACTAATATTTTCTGGGCACTCATGTACATAGAGGGCACTGTGCCAGGCACTGAACTCTTGAATTTCTTTCTAGCTCTGGGATCCTAAGACGTTCCACATGATGAGTTCTTGTGGGAGGGTGCTGAATTATCTGGATTTGCTCTCTCTATCTTCCATATTCACAGTGTAAATTGCTCCTTCTTCCCCTTATGTTTAGCTGTGTTTATATGGGCCTTAGGTTGTTTTATTTTTTTATTTTTTTGCAGGGATCAAAGAAGTGTTTTATTCACATTTCCTCTGGAAAGCATTATTTCAATTGCCAATCTACTAGGAATTCAACACGATAAGGTTCTCAAACACTGAGAGCTTACTTCTTTCATTAAAATGTTCATAAAAATTTTCCTCCCTAAATGCCAAATGCTGTTATTAGACCTAAATAACTGAAATAGGGGAAGCCAGATGTCACTGCAGTTACAGGTTTGGTACCACACAATTTCCACTACTGAAGTTTAATCTGCAGTTATTTACTTATCCCATGCTTTGGAAGAATGCACAATTTAAATGTAAATGCAATTTACATAGGGGAGTCAACAGTAGATATGCAGTTTTAACTGCCAATAACCATCTGCAAAGGGAAATCAGCTGAACCAAAGATCAGCATCTGTCAGGCTGAATTCCCTGCATCAATCATGGATTTCCAAAGAACTTCCCCTTTACTATGACCTCACAACTACCACCTGTCTCATAGGCGTTGTCTGAGGCAAAGGAAAGAGGAGAATTAAGGCAATTAACCAGATAATTTAGGCCAAATAAAAATGTCTGTAATTGCCATTAAAAAAATAGGTTTCAGTCAGAATTATCCAAAATTGTTGTCAACATCATTTGAACTAGTTAACCAATTTTCTTCTTTCTTTTGCTTGCAATAGGCAAAGTCTGTACAATAACATTCTTATCCTTTATGTCTGGTCCATGAGTAATTGCTTATATAAGGACTAGGTTGAATTTAGTCTTCCATACAGTACTGGCACTCAATTATCATTCAGCAGTTGGTGTACACAATTCTTGATTATACATACTACTTAAGGGAAGTAGCAAAGTGGATAAACCAAAATTCACTTATATTTGGCTTTGGAATTCATTATATTCCCCCCTTTGTGGAAAATTTGCCTTCCTAATTATGCTTTGCTTAGGCCAATATTGAAACGAGTTAATATTCTTTGAGCTCACACCAGCTGGGCAGTGGAGGGAGGCAGCTCAGGCTCAAGCTAGGCAGTAAGGAGAAGCCAGCCCAGCGTTAAAAATTCACCATGGATAATCCACAGAGGAGATAATCTGGATACAGATAACTGAGAATTGACTGTATAATTAATGAGTCAAATCCTAGAGGGGGACAAATAGAAGCTATTCAGTTCTTCTTATGTAGAGCCATAAAATATGATCTACTCAGTTTTCTAGCTTTCATCATAACATCATGAAAAGTCAGTGTTTCCTGCTCCCAGCTCTACATCTCTATTTTATTCTATTCTAATCTCAAGAGTTTTCATATTATTGTTGTTGTTGAGTCATTTCAGTCATGTTCAACTCTTCATGACCTCATTTGGGGTCTTCTTGGCAGAGATAATGGAGTGGTTTGCCATTTCCTTTTTCAGCTCATTTTTCAGATAAAGAAACTAAGGCAAACAAGGTTAAGTGACTTGCCCAGAGTCACAGGATAAGTGCCTGAGACCAGATTTGAATTTAGGAAGATTCCTTATTCCAAATCTGGTGCTCTGTCCATTGCACAACCTAACTTAGTTTACTTGCCATTATACAATAAATACAGTCACTCAATAAATATTGAGCAGCACTGTGCTAGAATATGAAGATATGGTCTTGCCCTTAAACAACTTACCATCTGTTTGGGGAAATGGCACATACAGGTAGAAAGCTAAGTACAATATAGTATACAGAAGTTATAAAATGTTGAAATTGGAAGAGAACCTAGAGGTCATTTACTGCAGCTCCTTCATTTTACAAATCAGAAACCAAGGCAACAGAAAAGTGAAGTGACTTGGTCGAGATCATACAGGCAGTAAGCAGCACAGCTGGGATTCCAACCCAGAGCCTCTTATTTCTGAGGTTTGTTCTAAAGAGTTGTAGGTGATATGATTGCATTGGGAAGGTAGGATCAAAATAGACAAAACTGTGACTATCAGGAATGATTGATTCTATGTTGTCATTTTGTAGACAATGAAGAGCCAGTGAAGGTTTCTGAGAAAAGAACATTTTAGGAAGATTAGTCTGGCAAGGAACCTGAAGGATGAATTGGTGATGGAGTAGAGGCCAGGAGACTATTGACTGCAACAGTTGAGGTATGAGATATCAAGACCTGGAGTAGGAGAGAAAAGATAATAAGGTAGACAGCTGGAAGGGATCTTATGAGCCATCTCATTCAAGCCTTTTATTTTATAGATGAAGAAACTGACATCTCAGTGGGATTAAATGATTCATCTTGGGCCATACAAGGAGGTTGTCCTGTTTGAAAACAGATCCTCTCTAGCAACTGCTGCTAATTAGGTCATCAGAATGGCAAGGAAACTTTAGATCTGGAATAGAACCTCTTCCAAAATATTACAGTATCTATTCTGGCACATTCCTTTTCTTTCCATAAAGTGATACTCTATTTCAGCACATACAGCACAATTTAGTGTTCCTTCTTCTTCCTAGATATAGTTCACAATGCACTAAATTTTAACCACACATTTGTTGCTAGATGGTGGTTGTAAAATTCATGGGCTTGTTTGGTTCCTATATCACCTCTCCTTTGGAGAAGTTAAGGTATTAGAAATAACAACGATGATGATGATGTCAGCTGATATTATATAACATCTACTATGTGCCAGGCATTGTGCAAAGCATTTTACAAATATCTCATTATCTCAAAGTCTCTGTTCTGGGAAAGTCTCATGATTATTTTTAAGAGCTAACAGCTGGGTTTCTTATTGATGCCATAAAAGCCAGTACTTCTTGGTCCTGGATGCACAATTCCACAATAGTACATTACTATGCTGTTATCTATTTTGTGGACATTTATTGGAGATTATAAGTTTCAAATGCATGGATAATCAGAAAAGGTGATTAGCTGGTCATATATTGAGAATTTATTTTATTTTTCCCCAGTTATTTATAAAAACAATTTTAGCATCTTTTTAAAAAATTTGAGTTTCAAATTCCCCCCCTCCCTTCCCTTATACAAGCAATTTGATATAGATTTTATATGTGCAATCATGTAAAACATCAAGTATTGAAAATTAAAGGCATTAGATGGAGACCCTAAATATTTCAGTGGCACTCTTAAAGCACTAAAGAACAAGGAGTACTCCAATAAACTGGGTATGCTCTCTGTGGAAACATTACAGGAAAAACCTGGACACAAACTGGCACAGGACAAGAAGGTATAAAATTCCCCTTCCCCTCCCCCCTTCCCCCCCTCCCCCTGGGATACCGCAAGAAAGGGACAATCAATTGTCTACTTTATGCCAGGCACTGTCATCTGTGGATGTAGAAGTGGAAAGGGTATTGATACCATTAAGATGACAGACATAATTATCTAAGAAAGCAAAAAAAAAAAGGGGGGGGCTCTCCAACCAGTGAGTTAGGACTAAACATTAGATCTGGAAGACATCACAGGATCAGAGATTGAGAATTGGAAAGGACCTCAGAAACCACTTAATTCAACCCCCTCATTTTATAGAAGAGAAAGCCCAGGAAGGGGGTCTGATACGACTTTCTCAAGATCACAAAAGCAGGGTCAGAAGTGGGATCTGAACCTTTTCCTCTTTGACTAGGATGTCAAGTAGGAAATTATTAAAAGGTGAGTCAAGTAGGAAATTATTAAAAGGTGAAAGAACCCTGATCTAGAAAATGCCAGGCCTACTTAAATCTCTCAAGTATTGATAACAGTTGAATATGTAAACACCTGATAAGTGACTACCCTCCTGGTAGGGTGCTTTTCTCTACTTTATAAGAGCAGAGCTATTGCAGTAATGGGATTCCATTGCAACAAGTTGGATTAGGTTGGAAATTTTAAACCTGTGGTTTAAACCATAGATGCAGCACAAAAATGTTCACTCAACCAGTTGTGATGGGCAGGGGATCACAGAATACTCAGTTTCTGGAGCTTTTAAAAACAAGCACACAACTTTCTAAATACTTTAAAGCATGTCCTGGTTGAAGGTAGGAGAATGTAATAAAGAAAGTTCTGAAGATGCCTTGCCTTCTCCATGCCACTTACTATCATGGTACAATGGAAAGAATAGGCTTTGGAATCAGAGGACCTGGGTTCAAAGCTTACCTGGGTGATTTTAGGCAAGTCACTAACTTCTCTCGGCTTTAGTTTCCCCTTCTGTAAACTGAAAGAAGTCAGACATGAGAGCTTTGGAAGTACCTAACAGTTCTAAATTTATGAACCTATTTGTGGATGTACATTAAAACTGCCTTCTTAGTTTATCTAGAAATATTTTTTTAAAAAAACCAACAGTATTTTCTTCAGTCTGAAACACCTAGATTTTTCCCTTTAGAAAAAACAAAAGCAAAAGCTTTCCTTTGAAACGGAGATAAGAATGATAATAAAATTCAACTCATGTCTAGATGAGCTTATTGCCTTCCCACTCAGCTGGACTGTCATGACCCATTTGGGGATAGTCTATTCTTTTGAAATTCTCGACTAAGATACTGATTACCAGAAGGTGGCTTAAGGGGGTAGTGATGGAAGGAACCAAAGTATGTTAACATATTTCTATCTTTTCCTTAATAAAGATTCTTGTGTTACCTAAAATTGAGTAGAATGTGATGAGTTGAGTCAAAGTAAAAAGGAATGAGCACCTATACCTGGTTATATATCTCTACAAGCTAAAAATGGCTTGTTGTTGAGTCCCATTTGACTCTTCTTGACCTTTTTTAACAAAGAGCTTTTATAGATGAGGAAACTGAAACAAACACAGTTGGGCAACTTGCCCATGGACACACAACTGGTGTCTGAGGCTAGATTCAAACTCAGATAGTTGAATTTTCCTGACTCCAGGCCAGGCCCTCTCTCCACTGTGCCACCTAACTGTCCTATAGTTGTGTTCTTATTGTTGTTTAGTCACGTCTGACTCTTCATGACCCCATTTGGGGTTTCCTTGGCAAAGGTACTGGAGTGATTTGCCGTTTCCTTCTCCAACTCATTGACAGATGAAGAAACTGAGGCAAACAGGGTTAAGTAACTTGCTCAGTCATAGAGTATCTCAGACTACATTTGAACTCAGTACCCTGTTATTTCCTATTTATCCTGTCTATAGCTTATTGTACACAGTCGTTTTCATTTTGTCTCCTCCATTAGATTAAGTTCAGAGGGCAGAACTGTCTTTTGTCATTAGTTATCCTCTCTAGTGCTCAGCACAGTGTAGGTGCTTTATCCTTATGTATTGACTGATTGACTTTAATTGGAAGATTCCTGGAACTGCAGTCAAGAAGACTTAACTAGTATTCTTTTCTTGTAAAACATCAGAGATTCGTGTAATTGGGAAAACAAAGTATCTTTAAACAGAATAAAATAATGGGGATAATAATAGTACTTCCCTCCCACGGTCGTGAGGATCAAATGAGGTGATACTGTATCGTTAAAAAGAAGTAATATGGCATTTGTAAAACGCTTTGCAAACCGTAAAGCACTATATAAATGCGACAACTATTGCTACTAACAGTAATGATCAATCTATGGTCCTCTTTCTACCTGTGAGACAAATCCCTCTCCTTCCCTGGGCTTCAGTTTCCTCCTTTGTAAAATGAAGGGGTGGAGAGCGAGAGGCGGATCAGTTACTTTCCTAGCTTTAACGGTATTTATGGGCTCTAAAGTCGTGAACCGTATGGACCTACCCTCGTGCCATTACTAGACAAGTTCGGGAAGGAAAAGGAGCCTCAATACCAGCCCAAGCCAGGGTCTAATACTCCGCCCCCAGGGAGCGGAAACAGCTCCCGCCCGCCGCGCAGCTAATCACGTCACGCTTCCCCCGAGACCTTTGGTTCATCCCACTGGGACTCAGTCTCCGAGGGGAGCCATGAAAGTTGCTCCCTTTTCCTGGATTAGGTGGCACCGTCTTAACTCTCTGCTCACCCCCATCTTGGGTCGTACCAAATCACCGGCTTTGGGCCGAACGATTCCCCACAAAGAGCGCTTCTCGCTTCTAGAAGATGCTACCACTGTGGCGAAGCATGTGGGGGAGATAGAATTAGAATGGCATATCTTACCACACCCTCGGTAAAAACTTACTAGATAGGTATATATATTCTCATCTTTATTTTAGAGGAGAGTTTAGGAAGTATTGCTTTTACAGATTTATTATTCAAAAGAAAACTGGGATCTTCTGGAATTAAGCCGTATGTTCCCCCTAATTTTAAAGTTGGGATGTCTCACGTCACCAGTTTAGAAGCGTCCTGGATTTAAAGGGGTAGCCCTAGGTTCCGACGTCAGCCCTTGAACTTCCGGCAAGAGGGAAAAAGTACCGAGTACGTAGGTACGTATGTGCGTGCTTGAGGATATGAGTTGAAAATCCTGGCAACTTCATTATATCGTTGATTTACAACCTGTAGGGCCCTTAGAAGCCACATAAGGTGACTTGAATATATTCAAATCACCTTATTTTGTAGCCAAGGAAACTGAGTCCCAGGGAGTTTAAATATTTGAGATCCATGTGAGTCAGTCAGGTAGTGAGTCCTAGAGTCCTAGAGCCAGAACCTGGAAACGGGAGGTCCTGGGTTCAATTGTGACCTCAGGGCTTGACCCTAGGAAGTCACTTAACTCACATTGCCTATTCCTTATTGCTCTTCTACCTTGGAATGAATACTTAGTATTGATTCTAAGACAGAAGATAAGAGGTTTTTTTTTGGTTGTTGTTTAAGTGCTTAAGGATCATGGGTTCAGTTAGTCAACAAGCATTTATTAAGTCATTACTACATCAAAGACACTGAGAAGAGCTGGGGATAGAAAGAAATGCAAAAATTAAAACTGAAACAGTCAGCCCTTGCTCTCATGAAGCTCACATTCTAATGAGGAAGATAGCATGTAAATATCTAGAAATATACAAATTAGATATTGAGTAGATGGAGGCTAAAATCAGAGAGAGTTAAGCTATGAGGAAATAGAAAGTCTTCAATAAGTCAATCAAGATTTATAAACACTTAATATGTGCCAGGCACAGTGCTAAGGGCTGGAGATACAAAGAAAGGCATGACAGCTCCTTGTCCTCAAGGAGCTCCCAGTCTAATAGGGAGATTAATCACACATTAAAAAGTTGGGGAGAGGTGTGAGTTCTGTATCTAGTACAGGAAATAATCTGAGGAGGTGAGAGTTTCAGAGTTAATTTCATCTTGCAGAATGATGAGTGTCTAGGAAACTAAGGGGGGGGGAGGGACAACGATGATGAGAATTCTCTAGGTGCCTTCCTTAAATGGTGGAGGATGTAGGTGGAGCTCTCAATGAATAGAAAGTGGAGTTTAGACTAAATCTTATAGGACATTGGAAGAATAAGGAGGCAAACGTGGATAGGGAATATTCTAGGATAGGGAACAGCCCCCAAAGTCTGAGCTCTTGGAGATCTGAGACTGCATGTTGCCTTTTATATATACCCAGCAGTTAGCACAATGGCTGACACATAGTAGGCTTCTTTTAAGTCCTAACTAAAATCCAATCTTCTACAGGGAGTCTTTCTGACCCTTCCTAATTCTAATGTTTTCCCTCCATTAATTATCTCCTATTTATCTACTACTTGCTTTGTATATATATATGTTTGCATATTGTCTCCCCTTTAGATTGTAAGCTCCTTGAGGACAAAGGCTGTCTTTTTGCCTCTGTGTATCTCCAGTATTTAGCAAAGGGACCAGCTCATAGTGGGCTCTTAATAAATGTTCATTGGTTGGTTGGTTATCCTGCATGTAGTCTCTTCCATATGAAAGGGAATTCTTTATTCTCTTTGTCTATTTTGAGTTAACATTTCATTAGCCATCAAGTAAGAGAATTCACAAGTCACTTACTTGAAGAAGTAAGTGTTTGAAAGTCATTTGCTAAAGTGGGTGATAACTCAATGAGTCAGAAACTTGTGAATCCTATGATAAAAGGTTGACACCTTCAGAGGATGAGAGGTGTGAATCCCACAGACACTGAGCCCCTAGGCAGTGCTAGGCAATTTGGAAGCTGTGATTGGCCCCTGTGAAGAGGGGAAGGAACAAAAAGGACTATAAAAGTTCTGATCTTCTTCAGCTAGAGGTCATCATTGTCATCTTCAGTAGTTGTCTTCGACTGATGACTTGCCTCTTGGAGATAACTTGGGACTTGGATTGCCTCTTGAGTGAGTGAGTAGCTGGACTTCCTTTCCTGATGTCTGGAGGGAGATTAGTTTTAGTGAGGTGTGGGTGGAGGTCCTCTGGTCAAGGGTTAACAAGCCCTGCAGGGCTGAACAGAGCACCAGAGCAATATTTAGTGTGATAGGGTAGACATCTTCTCTATCCTCGTTTTGTATTTCTCTATACCCTTTTGTAAATAAAAAGCTATTAAAAGTCATTTTGACTTGAGCTATAATATTTTAAATTGGTGACCACATTATTTTAGAATTCTAACATATTTACTCAAACCCTTAATTAAATTCCTTACATCCATTAGACTGTAATGTAATTGTAATTGAGAGCAGGAACTATCTCTTGCCTTTTTATGTATCTTTAGTGCTTAGCATAGTGCCTGGCACATACTAGGTACTTAATAAATGTTTATTGATTGATAGTTAAACTGATAATGCAAAAACAGAGATGGGAGATGGGGTATAGCAAATGAGAACAGCATTAGCTCAATGGATCTTATCATAGTATGTGTTGTTCAGTTATGTCTGACTTCACTAGGGTTTTCTTAGCAAAGACACTGTATTGGTTTGCCATTTCCTTCTTCAGCTCATTTTACATATAAGGAAATTGAGGCAAACAGGGTTAAATTACTTGCTCAGAGTGATACAACTGGTAGGTATCTGAAGCCAGATTTGAATTTAGGGAGTTGAGTATTTTCTGATTCCAGGCCAGACACTGTCCACTGCACCACTTAGTTGCCCAATCATACCATAAATGGAGGAAAATAAAGGGTAAAAAGACTGGAAAACTAGGAAGAGGTCAGATTAGAAAAAGCTTTTATTTGATTCTGGAGACAGTAGGGAGCCACTGGAGTTTATTGAATAGGGGGATGTGTGACATGAATAGATCTATACTTTAGAAAAATCTCTTGAGTACTTGTTTGGAGGATGGCTTAGAATAGGGAGAGACTTGGTAAAACCAATTAGAAGGCTATTTTAATAGTTCCGTCAAACTGATAAAGACTTGAACTAGGGTTGTGGCTATTAGTGGAAATGGTCAGAAGGTAAAAACAATTAGACTTGGCAAAAGACTATTGATAGATGGTGGTGTTTTCAACAGTAAGTAGGAAGTTTGGAAGAGGGGAGAAAGAGATTTAAGAACAGAAAAGACCTTAGAAGTCATTTAGTCCAAACCCCTTATTATACAGATGAAGCTGAGAACCAGAGAAATCAAAGAATTGGCTGAGAGTCAAGGACTCCCATTTTAAAAGTTTGGGGTGAATGTGCAGAAGAGAAAGCTGAAAATGGAGAAGAGAACATCCAAGGCAAAAAAAAATTTAGGGAAGACAGGGGTGTCTGTTCCTGGAATTAAAACTTTATTTATATGTCCTCTTGGCTGTGTTTTTATCTGTCATTCCTGTGCCTTGCCCTCAAAGGGCATCTTCCTAGGCAATGTTTTTTGATGGTGGGTGTAGGGTCATTGCTTGGGATTGAAGCCTGAGGAGAGAGCGGTTGGATGGCGATCACTCTTCAATCGGAATCATCTGTTACCCAGCGTGGGAGGGAAAGCAGTCGGGGCTGTTGCTGGCTTAATGAAGACAGAGAGGCGTTTCTAGCTGTGCACAGTTGCATCTTCCCCCATTAACAGAGGTGACATTCCCACTCACTGCTCATTACCCAGAAAAGATTGGACAGGAATGGGGAGACATATTGATTACACCGGAGCACTCCAGCTTCTGTCTCCAGTTAGATTGGTAAGCGTGATGAAACCCCCCTAACCCTCTCTTGTTTTGTAAAAGGAAAATAATGTCTCTGGCATCAGAGGTCATCTCTTCCGTACTTTTGCTTTCAGGCCCTAATACCCTTCACAGACAGGCTCCAATGTTTTTAGAATGATCAAAATGTCCATGAAATGTTCTCAGAGCCTTCCCAAGCTTCCCAGTGCTCTGGAAATGTTATATCTAAAGGCAGGGAATGTGTGTAGGGAGGAAGCAGAGAGTGAGGAGGGACTGTCAAAATGGGCAGAGTGGCCCTCACTCCCAGGCTAGTGTCTAGAAACCTTTCGATTTAGAAGAGAAAAAAAGGTATAAATTGTAGCAAGAGATATTTAAGTTCTAGGAAGATATTCTTGATTTGTAGTGTTGTATCATTAAGGTAAATTGTTTTATTCCTTGGAAATCTCCTCAAATTAGGACAGGATTCCTCACTATCTCCCACCAAGATATATTTGTATAGATCAGGTCAATATTTCAACATTTATGTACAAAACATAAATACAAAGAAAGACAAAAGACAATCCCTGTTATCAGGGAACAATTACATTTTTTAAATGTATGTGAGTATATGGATGGATGTACTATATATATGTAGGTATGAATATGTGTGTATAATAAATTATGTATGCATAATATGTATGATAAATTGGAAGGAAGGAATTAGCATTAAGGGAGCTCAAGAAAGGCTGTTTAGAGAAAATCTGATTAGAGTTGAATCTTTTTTTTTTTTAACCCTCACTTTCCATCTTAGAGATAACAATGTGTTTTGGTTCCAAGGCAGAAGAGAGGTAAGGGCTAGGTAATAGGAATTAAATGACTTGCCCAGGGATCAAGCAGCCAGGAAGTATCTGAGGCCAAATTTGAACCCAAGACCTCCCATCTTTAGACCTGACTGTCAACCTAGCTGCTCCCTAGTGCTGAATCTTGAAGGAAGCCAGGAGGCCCAGATGAGGGGGAAAGACTTTCCAAGCATAGGGGGTAGACAGTGACAATACCTTCTGTCAGGAGATAGAGTATGCTTTTTGAGGAACAAGGAAGTCAGTGTTACTGGATTGTGGAATTTGTAGAGGATGGTAAGATGTAAGAAATTTGCAAGTAGGCAGGGACCAGATATACAGAGCTTTAACAGCCAAACGAAGTGTTTTATATTTGATCCTGGAGGTAACAGAATCCACTGGAGTTTTTTGAATGGGAGGCTGACACGGTCAGACCTGTACTTCAGAAAGATCCCATTAGCTGAGTAGATGGACTTGGTTTGGCTGAAAATACAAGAATGAACTTAACCAGGATGGGAAGGGTTGCTAGATGGCTCAGTGGATTGAAAACGACAGGCTTAGAAATGGTTCCTGGGCTTCAACACTTCCTAGCTGTGTGACCCTGGGCAAGTCACTTAACACCCATTGCCTACCCGTTAGAGCTCTTCTGCCTTGGAACCAATACCCAGCATGGATGCTAAGATGGAAGGTAAGGGCTTTCAAAAAGAATATTAACTCGATCCCTGAGGTTCAATTAAGTAAATCAGTGAAAATAAACTTGAGAGAAGTTCTTCAACTCCAAAAGTTGTAGCTTGGAAAGATAAGTTACACACACACATCACATCACACACATGTTCACATGCATACCTACATAATCCCAAGAATACACGTGCAGAGAATAGGCTCACACATATCCTCACATGCAGGCAGATTCCAGCAGCCACAGCTCTCTGTGACTTCTCCAGCCCGCACGTCTCAGCAGGCGCCCCCGCTGTCGCTCTACTTAATTTTAAACTGGCAGCAGACGGGGCTCCGCTTAAAAATAACTATTTTGACAGTTCAGATGTAAATATGTGAGTGGCGTGTGGGGCTGTTTTTCCTTCACATTTCCCCCCACTCACCACCCTTCCCCAGCCCCTCATGTGCCAAAGCTGAGTTGGTGGGAGAGATTGCCATCTGCAGGGTGCTCCCTTAACAAGTATTTCAATCAGTTATCCCCCGACTCATTTCATCCAGTTTCACCAAGCAGCCCCTGCTTGGGGAACAGCCAGACAGGACCAGTCAGGCTTATTTCTACATAACTACTTGCCTATTTTAGGAAGGGGGATATCATGGAGAAATTTTCTTTCAGGCAGATGATTTTTAAGATCCTTTTTAGCTTTGATATTCAGAAACTTTCTTTTAGGACATAGATGATTTTAAGATCTTTTCTAGCTCTGACATTCATCGATTAGGGTTCTAAAATAGTGATAGGAGTCTAGACCTCTGATTTCAGTAGTAAAAGGTACTCAGCAGTGAGGAAGTTTCTTGTACCAGTACAGGTCAGTAGTACCTCTACAATTTATAGTCTTGAGAATTGTCCCGAACAATTCCTTTTGATTCCATAGTATATTCAATTCAATTAATCAAGGGTTTATTTACTGCCCAGTACTGCAGATACTTTTTCATCTGTTGTTTCTTCTGACTTCAGAGGTGAGAGCATCTGAAAAAGATTCTCCTGTTTACAAATAGAAAAACCAAGGTAGAGAGACAACGTGTTAAAGCAAAATCAACAAAAATCAATAAGCAATTAGTCACCTGCTATATGCCCGGATTAATAGTCAGAAGTACCTGAGGTCAAATTTTCACTATGACCCTGGGAAAATCAGTCTGTAAAGTGAGAGTGTAGGACCAGATGTAAGCATTAGGTAGGTGTCTTTCAGCTCTTAAACCTATGATTCTGCCTTTCCAGCTCAGAAAAGGTCAGGGATGAACATTAAGGACCTAGTTTATTTGGTTTACACTTGACTCATTTTCAGTCAGTCAGGAATAAGGATAGCATTTATGTAATCCTTCTAAAGATTGCAAAGCACTTTTCATATCTTATCTTATCTGACTGTGGCAAGAACCCTGTGAGGTTTACAAATAAGGGAACCGAGTCTCAGAGAGTTTCACTGATTTGTCAATGGTGAGATTTAAACCAAATTTTTCTAAATGAATCATTAGATCCTGACTTATAGTCAGAAAGGGCCTTAGTGATCATCAAATGCAACCCTTTCATTTTATAGATGAGAAAGCTCAAGATCAGAGGAGCTAAGTGATCTCGTGCATAGGGTGATATAGCTAGGACATTTCTTGGCAGAGATGTGAACCCAGGCCTTCCTGAGTCCAATTCCAGCTCTTGATCCACTAAATCATATTGTCTCTCTCAATGGTGAACCATATTTCATATTCCATTCACACTTCTACTTACCTAACTGTCTCCCCTTCCTCTTTCTAAAGGGATGATTTTGTTGTATTCAGTTATGTCTGACTCTTTCTTTTTAGAGCTTTCTTAGCAAAGATACTAGGGAAGTTTGCTATTTCCTTTTCAGTTCATTTTATAGATGAAGAAACTGAGGCAAAGTGGGTTAAGTGACTTTCACACAGATAATAGGTATCTGAGGCCAAATTTCAACTCAGGAAGACTATCTTCCTGACTTCAGGCTCACCACTTTATTCACTGAACCACTTTGCTGCCCCTCCCATAGGGATAGGGGGGATACAAATAACTACTGCATGCTACTTTTTTTTTTTAAACCCTTACCTTCCATCTTGGAATCGATACTGGGTATTGGTTCCAAGGCAGAAGAGAGGGAAGGGCTAGGCAATGGGGGTCAAGTGACTTGTCCAGGATTACACAGCTGGGAGGTGTCTGAGGCCAGATTTGAACCTAGGACCTCCCATCTCTAGGTCTGGCTCTCAAACCATTGAGCTACCCAACTGCCCCCTACTATTAATTAATTAGAAAACAGAATGATTCAAGACACTCAGCTCACCCCTAAAGTTCACAGAAGACTATTCCTTTCATTGTACTTACCGTTGGCATTATCAGAAGGAAAATTCATTGAGGAGGTGGCATTAACTGTGCCTGAGGGTGGAGGGAAGATCATTGGGGTGGGAATATGTATTTCTGTGTACTTTGAGGGCTGGCCTTTGTCAAAACTGTGAAGCTGACAAGACTGTAGTTGAACTGAGTAAACACTGTATTGTGTCTTCAGGCTTTTGATTGTGTACCCTATCAATAAAAAAATTGGGTATGCATCCCCAACATGTATATACTTATTTATTTACAATTTATATACATGGAGAGGAATAGTGGATAGAGAGCCAACCTTGAGAACCTGAATATCTTGGGCTCCAATTCCACCTCTGATACAGATGGACCAGGTGATCCTGGGCAAGGCCTTTAACCACTCCCTGCTCTAAGCAGTTCCTATCCCTATTCCTCTATGATAATACATATATACAAATTATGCATATTTTAAAATGTATGCAACAATAATTATGCACATTTAAAAATTGATACAAAACAGATTTTTTTTCCCAAGAAAGACATAGAGGAAATCCTATTTGACCCTGTAGTTAGTAGGGAAACAGTGGTGTTTATTAAGTAAGAGAGTGAAATGGCCAGACGTATGATTTCATAAAATCACTTTGGGCAAGAGATTGGAAAAGGAAAGACAAGGCAGAGAGACCAATTTGAAGGTCAGCTCAAAAGTGATGAGAATCTGAAATAGGGTAGTAACTGTGGAGAGTCTGGGGTGGGGAAGATAATGTAGACCACATTCCATCTCTGCCTTCTCAACCTACATGACTCACTCTGACAGCCAAATTGAAAGGGGGGGGGCTTATTCAAAGAATATGATCTGGACAGGTAAGAACTGAGGGTAGGATTTTCCCATTGGCACCTGGCTAGCTGTTGTTATGAGTACCTGGCAATAATTCAGGGCTCAAAAGGAGGAAGGCTGGAAACCTGGAGAGAATATTAGAGGATAAAGCTTGATTATTGTTCAGTTATTTCCGTCTCTTTGGAATCCCATTTGGGGTTTTCTTGGCACAGATCTTAGAATGGTTTGCCATTTCCTTCTCCAGCTCATTTGATAGATGAGGCAGACAGGGTTAAGTCAGTTGCTCAGGGTTACACAGCTAGTAAGTGTCTGAGGTCACATTTGAACTCAGGTAGGTGAGTTTTCCTGACTCCAGGCTTCCTACTGTGCCACCTAAATGCCCAGATAGAGGTAGATGTGGTTGCATTGATTTATGTTAGGAAGGTGAGATATAACCTGTTTTCCTACTTTTTTATACTCCCCCAGTGAGGCTTACTCCCACTTTGTAGGCTGTAAATTTAATAGTGAGAATGTTAGGCTTGAATTCAGGAAGATCTGAGTTTCGGTTATGTCTTGGGGATTAACTATGTGGCCCTGGGAATTACTAGCCTCTCTGAACTTTTGTTTTCAGCATCCATAGAATAGATAAAAATAGCGCCTTCTTTACAGGGTTATAAGATAACACATGTAGAATATTTTGTAAACCTTTAAAATCTAGTAGAAACATAAACTTGTTATTAAAACTTGTTTGATGGACAGCAAAGAATGTTCACTGAGGAGGCAGAAATTTGGGGGGTTCAAATCACAGCTCTGCTCCTGACTGTATGGACTTAGAACAGTTACCCCACATTTTTAAATTAAAATATCCTCATCTGTAAAACAAGACTATTAGTATCAACCCTAAGGGACAGCTGGATTGCACAGTAGATAAGAGAGCCAAGCCTAGAGTTGGGAGGACCCAGGTTCAAATCTGACCTCAGAGATTTCCTAGCTGTGTGACCCTGGACAAGTCACTTAATCCCATTTGCCAACCCTTGCTGATCTTCTGTCATATAATTGATACCATGATAGAAGGTAAGGGTTTAAAAAAATTAAAACATTTTAAAAATAGCTACTATATATATATATATATATATATAGTTGCTATATATATCAGTATTGTTGTGAGAATCAAATGAGACACTAAGTATGGAAATTCTTTGTCATTATTCATATTTCCACTTCTCTTTCGTCACCCTTTGCCCCTTTCAGTATCCCAGTTCTCTGTGTTTCTACCATGACTAGTGCCTTTTTCTACTTCTTCCCCAAACCTTTCAAAATCTATATTCTAGAAGAGTTTTGACAATCTCATATATACTAAGATGTATGTGATTGAAAGAGGGTAAAGTTGTACTCCTGTCAAAGAAATTAAAAGCTCTAGTTACAGAATTTCAGGGCAAGCCAGTTGGGTAATAAAGGGATTTTAAGCAAGAAAGGCTTACAGGTATTTCTATTTTTTTAGTATATGTGCTGCCAAAGCGAGCACTTACAGGTATTTCTAAACACATGATATCTCTGATAACACATTACTTTGCCTTTCTCAAGATCAGCATATATAAGTGCTCAAATATGGTTTCAGACACTTTCTAGCTGTGTGACCCTAGACAAGTCACTTAACCACACTTGCCTAGCCCTTGCCACAAATTCCTCTTAGAAATGATACTAAGATAAAAGATAAGGGTTAAAAAGAGATAATAAAAAAGACTTGTACAAAAATATTCATAGCTGTACTCTTTGTGGTGGCAAAAAAACTGAAAAATGAGGGGATGCCCTTCAGTTGGGGAATGGCTGAACAAATTGTGGTATCTAATAGTGATGAAATATTATTGTGCTATAAGGAATGATGATCTGGAGGATTTCTATATGAACTGGAAGAACCTCAACGAACTGATTCAGAGTGAAATGAGTAGAACTAGGAGAACGTTGTACACAGTAACTGAAACACTGGAACAATCGAATATAATAGGCTTTGCTACTAGTAGCAATGCAATGATCCAGGACAACACCAAGAGATTTATGAAAAAGAAAGCTATTCACATTAAGAGAATGAACTGTAGGAGCAGAAACAGAAGAAAAACATGTGACTTATTGCTTGGTTATATGGGTATAGGATTTGGGGTTTTGGTTTTAAAAGATTACTGCAAAAGGGAATAATATGGAAACAAGTATCAAGTGATAAAATTTGTATAACTCAGTGGAATTGAATAGTTGGCTACAGGAGAGGGGAAGGGGAGAAAATGAATCCTATAGCCATGGAAAACTATTTTTAAAAATAAAAAATAAATTAAAAAAAGGTAAGGGTTCATATATATACATAAATATATTTAAACAAAAATATATGTTTTAACATACATGTGGGGGTCCATATCTATGATTTCACCTGTGGGTACTTACACTACTACAGAAACAAATAATGCAGATCAAACAAACCACTTTTTTTTTATTTACCTGTGATTTCATTGGTGGAGGGGTTGCCTAGAGGTATCAATAAGTTCAATGAGTAGCCAGCATTGGAAGTCATGTCTTTCTGCCACCCATCAGGTTCCCTTGTCCCCCATGTCATGTTGCCACACACACACACACACACACACACACACATACACACATACCATCTAGCCCTTTCTAAACTCTTTTAGCCCATCTAGCCAAGCCAATGAGCATTTATTTAGTACACAAGATATTGTGCAAGGTGAGAGGCAGCTTGGAATGGTGGATAAGGAGCTGACCTCTGATTCAGGGAGAAGAATGGCTCAAGGATCCCAGGCAAATTACTTCCAAGTGACTTTCTGGTTAATCTTTGCAAATTTCTGGCACTCTAAGCACCTTCCTCCTCCCTTTCCCCTTTGCTCACCCCGGAATCTTGGAACCATCCTGGGCTCTAGGGTCTTACCTAGACCCAGGCCTCTACATCATTTCCTGGCCACTATTTCCAAATCATGTCATGGTCTGCATGCTCTCTCCTACCCTCCCTTTCTAGCTTCCCTTTATATGTCATCTACCTATTAGAATGTAAGCTATTTGAAGGTTGCCTATTTGTGCTTCAATTCTCAGCACTTAGACCAGTGCCTTACACATAGTACAGTTTGTAAATGCTCTATCTATAGGTCTATTCTATCTGTGTATGTTCTAGGCAACTCTAAGACTATAAGGTGCAGAAGGGTTGCCAATTTGTACTGTTAAAGGAAGTCCTTCAGTATGAATTCTATTCCATGATAAAATCACAAGTATTTTTTAAAAATGTGCTAGATAGGGGATAGTTGCATCGATCAGTAGAGTGAGAACCAGACCTAGAAATGGTAGGTCCTGGGTTCAAATTTGGCCTTAGACACTTCCTAGCTGTGTGACCCTGGGCAAGTTACTTAACCCCCATTGCCTAGCCCTGACTGCTCTTCTCTCTTAGAACCAATGCACAGTATTGATTCTAAGATGGAAGGTAAGGGTTTAAAAAAATATGCTAGGTAATGGACCAGACTCTGGGGATATGAAGGCAAAAACAAAGAGCACCCTTAAGGAACCTACAATCTACTGTAGTTCCATTTCTTTCCTAAATTCTATGATCCAACTTTGAAAAAAAAAATTGAGAGCAGCTTGGACTTGATGTCTAGCTTTAAATCTAGGTCTAATCATCCACTCAAAACTCTGAAGTAGGAGAATACTCTACCAAGCAGTGCCATGTTTTTTGGTACTCTTATTCCCTTTATACTCTTTTCTTATTTTCATATCAATCAAAACCCATTTATTGGTCTGCTTTCTCTCCTTTTGTTCTCAAATCCGATTGTATTTTAGTAATTTAAAATGTGTTTTTTGTTAAAAAAAAAAACACAACTCTGCAATGACTCTCCATTCTTTATGTAGTCAGATTCAAATTCCTTAGCCAAACATTCCAAGGGAAGGAAAGAAGTTATGTGCCCAGGTACTGAGCTAAGTGATTTACAAATATTTCATTTGATCACAGCAACCCAGGGGGAAGGAGCTACTACTATTATCCTCGTTTTACAGATAAGGAAACTGAAGCTTATAGCTTAAGTGACTTGCCCAGGGTCACAAACTAGTAAATGTCTAGGATCAGATTTTTATTCAGGTTTTTACACCTCATTGTTTTAGACAATTGCCTAGGACCTACACAGATAGGTGGATAGAGTGCTGTGCCTGGAGTCAGAAAAACCTGAATTCATATTCATTCTATCCATGAGCTGCTTAGGCCTTCCTCACTAGTACTGCCCTAACTTCTCAGTTTTACACCTGTCCTTAGCTGCTTACAAATCTAGGTCTCAACTACTTTTTTTTTTTTACAATTTGTTAATAAAAGTTTTTTTTTTTAACTCCTACCTTCTGTCTTAGAATCAATACTAAATACTGATTCCAAGGCAGAAGAATGGTAAGGGCTAGGCAAAGGTAATGGGGTTAAGTGACTTGCCCAGGTCACACAGCTAGAAAAATTCTGAGGTCATATTTGAACCCAGGACCTCCCATCTCTAGGCCTCGCTCTTGATACACTGAGTCACCTAGCTACCCCTCAACTACTTTTAAAACAAAGAAACCAAACCTCTCATGTCATTCTACTATCCTCTCAAGTTTTCATCCTGTCTCCTCTCTATTATAATCAAATTTGTGGGGAAAGCCTCCACTCCTTGCCTCTGCTTACTCTCTCTTCTCTCACTAAATCTTCTATTCCCTTGGAATCTGGTTTGTGACTTGCCCATTCAAATGAAACTATTCTCTCTAAAATTACCAATGATCTCTTAATTGATGAATCTGATCATTTCACCAATACTCACCCTTCCTTTAAAGTACTCAAAGATCCTGCTAATTGTAACCTCTTGCTATTCCTCATATACATATTGTACTTTTTCACCTTCAAACTTTTGATCACAGTAGTTCCCCATTCTAGACAGTATACCAGAGTTGTGCCAGGAAATGGAATCACTTATATTTGAATTATCTTCTGAAGATCACCTGGCAAGATAAGATGCCAGACACTGAGGTCCTTTTTCCTGAACTGAAAGGCCAAGCATTCAGACTCTACAGTAGAGAGTACAACTCTGATCATCTGGCTACATCATATGAATGCTAAATGTATGTTTGCCTAAAAGACTTTTATGGGGAACTCACACAAGGCAAGTGTTCATATGAGGTCAGAAGAAGTGATACAAGGACACTCTCAAGTTCTCCCCGAAGAACTTTGATATTGATTGTGAGACATGGGAGTCACTAGCACAGGCCCATTCAGCATGGTGTGCCTGCATCAAAGACAGCATTGTGTTCTATGAGCAAAGCAGAATTGTAGTAGCTCAAAAGAAATGTGAGATGTGAAAATTTAGGGACATCTCTATCTTAAATCTTCCTATGGGCTATTTATACCTAGCCTGTAGTAGAGCCTTCCATGTTGGTTTGATCAGCTACAATTGGACACAATGAATATTGATCCCAACATCATGATAGTGATTTTGGACCTCGTCCAGTACAAAGGACAACAACAAAAATTATCCCTACCTAGAGTGTACTCCCCAGGGACATTTACTGTTATTCCTACTCATATGAAAGGTTTGAATGAGTTGATTTCGTAGTCTTATTTTTAAGTTCAAATGTTACTTCTTGAGGAAATGTCTTCTGGTTTTTTAAGTTAATAGTGGTCTCTTTCCCCATCATCCACCCTGGGACCTCAAATACTGCTTTGTTTGCACCTCTTAGGTATTTAATTATGTATCACTTTAGACTAGAATTTTCTTTGTAATGTCCAGCATCCTCTATTTTAGTTACTTATCTGATATGTAATAGTGGCATAGAAATAGTCCCCTATCCTAGAAGGTTGTGTGCCAGCTGAAAACAGTGAGGACCCTAATGGACCAGACTAGCCAAGTTCAAAGAGCTTCAAAGATTGGCCATCAAGTTAATTTATTTAATTTTACAGTGCTGATCAGTATAATTCATTAAACCATCTATCAAGACATGTGGGAGGGTTGAGAATCTATGTTAAGAGGGAATATTCTTGCTAATAAATACAACAGATTAACTCAAGTCACACATCTCTGCTAAACTATACATTCATAGATGTGAATTCACTAGGTTTATCTCAATCTGTTCTTCTCACCTCTTACACAGGGGTAAGGGGTTAGGGATGTAAATGGATTGATAGCTGGCCTGTCCCAGCAGGATTATGGGTGCTGTTGAGATTAAAAGAGAGGAGGAAATATGGATGTATCCCACAGACTATAATGTTTGAGGTGGAGAAGGGGGTTGTGAAGCCATCGTGCCAAGAGCATTCTTTGTTTGATCTCAACCAAGACTTGACCATATTTAACATTTCAAATGCTCTCATCCTCTTTCTAGGGTAGTAGTGATAGCTGGAGAAGGAAGTGTGTATGTATATGTGTGTAACTTGGGTTTCTTGAGCCCCCCCCCCAGGGTCCCTAACACTGAACTAATTCTTCACCCCATATTCTCCCAAGGAGTTTCTGATTTTCCTTCCTCCCTTCCTCCCTTCCTCCCTTCCTCCCTTCCTCTCTTCCTCCCTCCCTCTTCCCTTTTTTAAACTCTTTCCTTCCATCTTAGAATCAATACTGTGTATTAGTTCCAAGGCAGGAGGAAGGTAAGGGCTAGGCAGTGGGGGTGAAGTGATTTGCTAAGGGTTTCCTAGTTAGAAAGTATCTGAGGCCAGATTGGAATCCAGGACTTCCCATCTCTAGGCTGACTCTCATTTCACTGAAGCTGCCTTCTCTGATTTATTTTCTCTGAATCTCTTATCAACTAGAAGCATCCCTTCCCCCCCCTCCCCCTTTTAATGCTGGATCTGAAAAAAATCTCCTTTTTTTGTCTCCTTCTGCTATTCACACCTAGAATACCTTAGCTTGGAGTCCTTTTTTTTAAAAAATAAAGAATCTTTCATTAATATATGCAACCATGTCCTGTAGTCCTAAGATGCCTTTCTTCCCCAGAGAAGTCAATTCTATATGGCTGCTCTTCTCTGCTTGCTTCCCCTTCAGACAAAGATAAAGGAAAGTGAAACTTGGAGTGGGGGAGGCCTCCGAGACCACATAGTGGGCAGATCTCTTGGTGCCTCACCCAGGACTTCAATTCAATTACCCTTTGAATTCTCTCCCCTGACCCCCTCCCCAATAGCATTGGTAGCAACTAATATTTTGCTCCTTCTGCAGCAATGGGTCACTCTGAGTAATAAACACGGAGGCCCCATCCCCAATGACACCATAATCCATTTACTGCAAAGGGATATAATAAAGTCCATTTATTACAGCAATTAACAGAGCAGCATTTACAGGCATCCTTTTCAGCATAGATGAAGAAAGTTCTTCCTCCAGGTGCATAGGTTCAGGAAAGGAACAACTTGAGCCAGAAGTAATCCAATTATATGCCAAGTAAATGGGTCCCTGCTACCTCAGGAAAATGAATAATTGAGGAGGCAGCTTGGTAAAGGAGGACTTCAGTGCAAGAAACAGACCCAGTTTGCTACTTTACTGGCTCAGGAACTAGATCTGTCTTTGAGGTTGTGGCTTCATGGAAATTCTAGGATTTTGGACAGTTTGCATAAAAAGCATCCTCACCCCAGCTTCATGTCCTGGGTCTAAGAGCTGCTGACCAATATTGGAACAAATAATGAGGGGATTTAGTAGCACCATTGTCTACCTAAGGGTTCCCTGTCATCCTGGAAGAAGGGGTAGGGGAAAGTGGAAGTGGGTGAGACCTATGAAGGGATGAAGATGAGGATGTGAATGGAAGGAGAAAGAACATTTCCTGAAAACTTTTCTAGTAAGTCTCTCAGGATTCTAGTTAGACTTCAGACCCGAGAAAGGAGGGAAAATGGGAGCACAGTTATTCTTGTGAAGGAGAGGAACCCATGATTCCATTTCCTAGCCCAAAGGTAGCAACAATCTTAATCTTGATGTAAACATGGCCAGACATCCTCTTTGTTAGCTGGTTTTAATTCTGGAGGGCTATCAGACATGCATTCCTATAGACAACCCGCTTGGCTACTGATTATTCAAACTCATTTCTCTGCGTCCTTTCAGGACATGGATAATGCATTCCATAAGACTGGCAAGGGCCTCTCAAAATCTGCTTGTTTAACTATCAGGGAAAAGATCCCTCAGATTCACTACTCTGAGTGATAACTCTCCCAGAATGACAGCTGTTTTTCTCTGGGGCAACTGCCTAGAGAGAGGATAAGGACGTTTGATCACTTACGAACTAGGTTCCTAAGACAGACAGAAAACCAAAGGCATGGGGGCTGAAACCCTTTAGAACTGTGCTCCTGTTGAGAAGGATGCCCAGCAGGGAGGTCACCTGGCAGGCCTCCTGTCCCTCCATTTGTCTCCCTCACCTCAGGTCTCTGAAAGAAGGGACAACACAGAAGGATGAGGGCAGAGGCCAGTCTGGCCTCTCTGGAGCTGAGAGAGTCAGTGCTCCCAGCATCATGAGTAACTGGCTAAAAATAACTGTGTTGCCATGGTGACGGAGGCTGGGAGAGTCCTGAGGATTTTGCCTGGGTCCAGCCATCTCCCTCTGACAACTGTTTCTTTATGCCTCCCCCCCCCCCAATCTTGACTTTGAATCTTAGATAGAATATAAGAAGTGGCTAGCATAGAGGGGACTGCCACAAAAGGGGCAGGGAGTGGCCAGATATCCCACTGGGAAGACTGGGAAAACTGGCAGAGCTAAAGGGTTTTTGCAAAGCTTCCTGAGGGAATAATATATAGGAATATTAACTCGTCCTTATTTAGAAAGAGAGCATCAGGGCTATTTGGGCTTCCTTGTCCTCAACCAAACCTTTACAGACTCTCCCAGGAGGTGGGCCAGGGTAAAACCTCTGACCTCATGTCCCACCATTTCCCACCCAGTACCTTGCTAATGTCATCAAGTCAGGGCTGCAATTGAGTTTTTCACAGAAAAATCTGTCTCTATCTCTCATATTCCAAGGATATCACTCCTAAAATGCAGAGCATGAAAAAAAGCAATTTAGAGGAGAGAGCCCAGGTATAGATAGTATCCTCTGAGACAGCCCAAGATAGACAAAATTCCCTACCAGAGGCCAAAGCTCCAGTCGGGGATCCCTAAGTAGTAGTGTTATTAAATTTTCTTTTTTTCTTTTTCTTTTCCCAAGGTTGAAATTGGGAGGGGAGGGTTTAAGGAGGCAAAGAGATGATAGCTGTGACTAACCCTTGCTCCATGGCTCGAGAGACTGAGTATTTCCTGGATCAGTCACGTAAAGTTAATTACCTTACATATGAACTGATACATATTCTGCTATAAAAATAGCCATGTCTACAATGAATATTAAGATCTCATGGACTAGTCTAACAAAGTAGTTCAAAGAATGCACTTAACCCACTTGAGGGCCATTTGCAAGGTTTTAAATTTGGATTATAATTTGTTATAGTAGAAAAAGCACTGCATTTAGATTCAGAATTTTGGGGTTCATATTTTTGCTCTTCAAAACACTACCTGTGTGACCTGGGGAAGTCAATTAGCCACTTTGGGACTTCATTTCTTTCCTTGTAAAATGAGGGGTTTCTTCTATCTCCATAAGTCTATGACTTTTCTATGTGACAAGTCACTCTTTTGTCCTCATTTTCTTCATCTATACATAACGTATTTGGCACAGATCTTCCAAATCTGAGTTTTTATGGACTGGGTTTTTGTGAGCTTATCACAAAAAGATCCGGCTCATGTTGGCCATACTTTCTACATGTAAAATGAAGGGTTTGGACGATGGTTTCTAAGGCTCAATCTTATTCTAAATCCAATTTGCCTATGATAAAACTCTTTCTAAATTCAGACCATTTTCAACAATCTGATCAGATTCAGTCTCACAATCCTTGCCTAGTAAAGGAAGAAATGAGAATAATTTCTCCCATTCTATAGATGGGGAAAACTACAACTTAAAAAGAGAAATGATTTGCCCAAGGCCACACAGGAGTGTTAGGAACAGCACTAACTTATAAATTCAGGTATGTTGATTATAAATCCATTTAATATCATTATGATTTCTCTTACTTTAACCCCCATAACCCTACCACACTGGAATCCCATCATTGGTATACCTGAATTTCATGTGCAACATGCATAGTTAGTCAGTAGAGGGGGCAGGTTCTCAGCTTTCCTAGTACCCATTTCAGAAATCAAGGGATAAGTTTGTGCTACCAGTTTGGGTAGAGACTGTAGCAATTATGTAAGTGAACTCGAATAGTATGCTAGTGGTGTACTCGGATGGGAGCAGAGGAAAAGGACTGAATGATTTTCTTCATTCATTTAAGAAATTTTAGAAAAGAGTTTAAAATATGTGGGAAAATGGCTTCTGGAGAGGTAGGGTTGAGGATGAGGTGGAGAGAGCAGAATAGTTATACATGTAATGTGATATATGAACATGTATATGCATATATATATGTATGTATTTGTGTGTGAGAGAGAGACAGAGAGGGAAAGAAGATATCCTAAACAGGCTTTGAGAGTTTTCTAGGAGCTTGTCTATAGAAAGAAAGAAATGACAGTACAGAACATGGATTTTCTTGGAGGCATTTTAGGGACAGGAGCACCAGTTCTGTGTGTCCTCTCCTCCCCGTCATGCCTTTAGAGATGCCAATATAATTTTCTCCCCATAAACCCAGCATGCCAAAGTAGCACAGAAAGTACTCACTCTGGTTAGGACTCAGGGGGTATGTGGAACTAAGCATAACTAAATCTTTATCTTCATATTTCAGCTAACTAAATTATTGCATTAAATATTATATGTGTATATATGTACATATATACTACATACATTCTCCCCATGGCTACCCTCTACATTCAAAAATCCCTTCCCTGGAAAATTGGAAAGGAAAATACATTGTAAGTACAAAGAAATTCAACCTGAGACAGAGGTTGGGATTTTCCCTTTGCCCCTCTGTTCCCTGAGCCAGGACCCTGGACAGCAATCAGATTCTAAGAATTCTAAACACTTACAAATCCTAATCACACTCCTGCTGATAGCAGGGAGGGGGACAGAGAGGGTGGAAAAGTGTGCAGAATTAATTCTTTCCCTTTCTTACATATAGGGAAACCAAGGCACAGGGAGACTAGGAGAATCCCTTCAATTCACACAGTAAGCCAGTGGAATAGAACTTGGGTAGTTTGGTTTCCCTTAGATTCCCAATGCTCTTACCACATGCCCTCCTTGACCCTGGTTCTAGACATGGAATAGATCTAGAACAGAGTGCAAACAATGCAGAAACGATAACTTCAGGGTGACCTTCATTTAGGGGAGTGACTCAAGGGAGGAAGGGCAAAATAGTTCCACCTTTCTGGGAATAAGTGTGAGACAGAGCAGGGTAGCAGGTGGCAAGTTGGCCAGAGACACCATCTCCTGAAAGAAGACAGGAGAGAAATCTCTGAGGGTGAAAATAGAATAAAATTCCTGTGGTCTTCATGGACCACTGATGCCTTTGCTCTTCTAATCATCTCCCCTTTAGTTCTCCCATGGGATTGAGGGTTGTACATTCATCTCCATCATTTTCCTGGAAAGGAAGGAGAATGGCATCCCTCTTTTCAGTGTGTGTGGGGGGAGGGACTAGGGTCCAGAGGAGCCACTAAAATTTGTTATCTTAGGTGGGCAGAACAACCTAAGAGACTGTATGTGGCTCATCCTCATTTCAACTTCAGCAGCAACAGCGGGAGCAAGTCCACACTGGCCTTTTAATCTTTCCTCTTATTACTTTCAACCTAGTTCTAAAAAAGGGATAGAGCTGGTAGATGCTTCTCTTCAGGCTTGGCAGCTAAAGAACTCTACTATTTTCTATGACTGCCAGCTAGAATTTGTCTCAGAAATACTACTGACCATAGGGAAGTTCTACTTTCTCTATCCCTGCTTTAAAATTCCAATAAGTATATTTTAACTCTTCTGTCAGCATTCTCCTGAAGCCTAAGATATAAGTTGGGTGTTTTGCTGGGAAAGGGTAATCTCAGTTTATGAGAACTTTTTAAGTGATTACATATACAACATCTAGCTCTAGTTTCAGGGTGTGATGATCTAAAGACAGTTTCATTTTCCTACCTCCCCACCATTCCCATAGCCAGAGCTTCTTTGTCATCTAAGAGCCAGAAAAATATCTTAAAAGTTTCTTTTTACCATCCCCTGACTTTCTGACTTAATAACAATTCTAAGAACAAAGGGCAAGAGTTAGGCAAATGGAATTAAATGACTTGCTCAGGGTCACATAGCTAGGAAGTATCTGAGGCCAGATTTCAACTCAGGTCCTCTTGTCACCTAGCTGCCATTTACTATTCTTTAAATGCTGGTTCTAGTTGTTTTCTTTGGGGAGTAGCCTCTATTTAAACTGTTTGGTTCTAAATCAGGGGGAATGTATTGTAGGACTAGGGGCATGGGTTTGGAGGTAGGGGGAATTTTAGGAGCTGGTGCATTCTTACAAAAGTAGCCTAGGTTCCATGAAAACAATTCAATTATTGCCTTTAAATATACATGAAAGGAGAGTGTTCAGAGCTGGCAAAAGCAGATGATTTAGGATTTGCCTTTACTTACTTGTCTCACTCAGAGCTTCAAGTGTCTGATACAGGAGGTCTCCCTCTAATCCTTATTGTTCAAGAAGTGGCCTACCTCCAAGGAATGGGAAATCATGGCAATGTTTTTGGCAACCTTTGACTGAATTACCCTTTATCTTGGTAAGTGGAGTTATTTTTTCCCTTGGATATCAAGAATCCAATTTTTAAGATGGCTTCTGGGCTATGTCCTATAGTAAGAAAGAACATTCTTTCCAAAGCAAGACCTTTCTGTTTATCTATCTTTTTCTTTTTCTTTTTTCTCTATTCCATTCCTTCTTATTTTGCCCCCCCCCCTTTATTTCTTTCCCTCTTTCCCTGCCTCCCTTCCTTCCTTTCTTCTTTTCTTTTGCCTCTGCTAGAGTCTAACTAAAGGTACCGCAGGCATATTGACAAAACTCTATTTGCTTACTAAATAATACAAAGAAGAAAATTATTATCTCTTCTGCCTCCTACCTTCTGGAAAGGACAACGGAAGGAAATAAAAAACAATTATGTATCTCAAAGCCTTCTCACTCCCCAGATCTCCTCCAAAAGGCACAACATTTAAACATTTTCTTATGGCTTTAAGAAGGGGAGAAGGGCTCACTAGAAACCTAGAGTTGCTCGGATCACTCTCCCCGCCCTGAAAGCATGGAAATTGTGGAAGCAAATGATGGAACTTATTGGCTCATCTGGAAGAAGAAATTTCTGCCTTATGGACAGAAACTAAGTTATCAGTAGAAAATGAGGAGAGGAAAAGAACCCTAAAGAACTGGAATCCATCTTGAGGGGAAGTACAGACATCACTATCTACCATATGTTTCCTACCTGAAGTTCCTTAATTCATTCATCCCATCTTCCACTACTCTGACCTCCAATGGAGCCTAAAATAAAGAGAACCTGGAATAGATAGGCCCAAAAGAAGGAGAGGACACAGAGTCAATCCTTTCCCCCTACCCTCCTATCAGCACTTAGAAATTCCTCCCCAGAATTCTAAACCCCAATTTCCATTTCTTAAGAAAAATGTTTTCCCCCTACACTGGTCCCACCAGAGCCCACCAAAGAACACATCCCTTCCTTTCCCACCTCCCCAATCCAGAAAAGGGACAGTTCCACGATTCTAATCAAAAGAAGTTGGTGCCCATCTCTCCATCTTCTTGATTTTGCAATTATTATCCCAACCTATGACTTCGAGTCCTTCATTCTGAATGGGTTTCCTTCAATAAACATTCAGTTTCAGGACAGAATAAATGTTCCAGGTATGAAGTCTTCTCTTTCTCTTGAAGGCCTGACAGAGGTTTCCGAGCTTCATTTGGCTTTATCCTGTCTTTGCCCAAACTTCCTCAAGCATGGAGGTTCCTGGGTATGGGTTGGAGGATCGGAGGGTACAGAGGAGAGGTGAAAGCAGGTGGGGTGGGATGAAACTTAGATTTTGAATCAGGTTAAACAGAAAAGGCCTCCCTGGCTTTGTCTCTGGGTTAAGCATCTACTCCTCAAACCACCTGGGACCATTCCAACCACCCCTATTCTGCATCTGGAAAAGTCCCAATATCCATTCAGGGTTAGATGAGATGGGGTATGGGGATGCAAAGCATATGAATGGTGCCAACTATATCTTCTTCGTCAAGGTCCTAACCTCTAGGTTGGAGCCTCACATCAGGAATCTCAAAGGGTACCAAGTGAAGTACTCCCTCAGGATGGGACAAGGGGGTAACCTGACCAGGCAAATGGTACAGTCCCTGTTTCCACTCACACTGCTGTCTCCCGATGCCTGCGGGTATCCTCTTTCTTCCTCTTCATTTTGCAGAAGCCATGGAGTCCACAGAAGCAGGCAAAGGTGAATTGGGGCATTCCCTACTCCTGGCTGAGGGCCATTCACTGGAGATCTGTAAGGAAGTAGGGGGAAGGAGGAATAGAAGGAGGACAGGAAGACACAATGCAGCCTAGAGTTAATGTTCCTAGAAGCCTATAGGTGGGGGCATCCCTACAATCCTCAGAGAGCAACAGGACTTCAGCTGATTTTTTCTTGCCTCTTAGACCAAACAAGGGAGAAGAATGAAGGAATGTCTTTGAAAACCCAAGGCCTCTGGTCTGTTTGCAGGTGCTAACTGCAAACCTGGAGGACTGAAACCAGTAAATATTAGTTTCCAGTTAAGAACCTGAATAACTCCAGGGTGGCCAAGAAAAAGACCTCTATCTCCTTTGCCCAGCTCACCAACACACATGTGTGGTTGGGGAATGGAGAAATAAATGGACAGAAAATTAACTTTGATCTGTTCAAGCTGGGGGTACGGTTCCTGCTTTGTTGTTTTTGCAGTCTGGCTTAGATAGTATTAGACAAATCAGGAGACCTTGGTTCCAGTCCCTTCCTTGAATTTTGACTAGCTCTTGCGTGGGTAAGGGGCAAGTGACAACTTCTCAATCTTAGTTTCTCTCTCCATAAATAAAACAAGGATACTAGTATTTTGCTTGTATTGTGAAGAAAGTGCTTCACAAACCTTTAAAAAAGTTAAATGAGATTCAGGAGCCCAGAAGAGAGGAATGGACTTGTGTAGACCCTTGGAAGTAGTTTGGGTTTCTTGCTTCCTCTTTCACTTCCTCCTCCCAATTTCAATAATTCTAGTTAGTAAGAAAATATTATTTAACAGACTTTTTCACAAATGCTCATGAATGTTGCCCTCTTTCATCATGTCCTGTTCATTCAGTATAAACCTGGAAGAACATTTGTTTAGTCAACAAGTATTTGCTGATCACTTACTCTGGGTAGTTAGGTGAGCAGTGGATAGAGTAGAGGTCTAAGGAAGGTCTGAGTTCAAATCCAGATTCAGATGCTTACTAACCATGTGTGACTGTGGGCAAGTGACTTAACCCTGTTGGCCTCAGTTTCCATCATCTATAAAATGAACTGGAGAAGGAAATGGCAAACCACTCCAGTATCTTTGCCAAGAAAATCCCAAATGGAGTCTTGAAGAATCAGTTACAACTGAACAACACTCTGTGTGAGGCCTCATACACTGTGGATGAGACAAAGATGGCTAAGGCAAAGGTCCTTTCCCTCCAGCAGCAGAGGAATAATTCCAACTACCAGCAGAATGGAAAGTGTGGCTCCATTTAGGTGGGGTTTTTTTAACCTCTTACCTTCTATCTTAGAATCAATACTGTGTATTGGTTCAAGGGCAGAAGAGTGATAAGGGCTAGGCAAGGGGGGTTAAGTGACATGCCCAAGGTCACATAGCCAGGAAGTATATGAGGTCATCTTTGAACCCAGGACCTCCCATCTCCAGTCTTGTCTCTCTATCCACACTATCACCTACCTGCCTCTTCATTTAGGTTTGCCTCCTGTTGGGCAAATATCTCCATTGACAGGTCCTCAACACAAAAAGCTGGAGAATTCTTGTGCTTGTCTCAGTCTCAGTGATGGATGAGGAGCCATCGGAGATCAGCCTGCTCACTTTAGAAATGTCATTTTCTCCCAGACCTAATAAATGGCTCTGTGAACTGACTACGCAGGACTGTTCCCTTAGGCCTTGGCCATGTTGTGATTCCATCGATGTGTTTTTCCATCCCTCCTTTACCTGAGCCCTGACACAGGAAGGGCAGAACTCTACTCCAGGCAGGCTCTGTGCACAGTGGTCTGCCAAACCTGGAACTGTAGTGCTCACTTGAGAAAGGTGCTAGGCATGGTTATATGGAAGGGAGAACCTGGGAGAGTTTTCCTGAGCTGTCTAGCTTATACTTTTTCAAAGGGAATAGAAGAGTAAAATAGTATTTGACATTTATGCAGCAATGTAAAGTTTGAAAAGCACCCTAGATAATAATAGATAACATTTAAAATAGCACTGTAGCAAAGAACTTTCCTGTTATCTCATTTGAACTTCACAATAACCCTGTAAAGGAGGTGTTATTATCTCCATTTCATAGATAAGAAAACTGAGGTTCAGAGAGTTGAAGTGACTGGCAAGTCACACAAGCTAGTAAATTTGTCTTTTTTTTTTAAACCCTTACCTCCCATCTTAGAATCAGTACTGTATTTTGGTTCCAAGGCAAAAGAACTATAAGGATTGGTTAAAGAGGATTAAGTGACTTACCCAGGGTCATACTGCTAGGAAGTGTGGCTGAGGTCAAATTTGAACCAGGACCTCTGATCTCTAGGCCTGGCTTGCAATCCACTGAACAACCTAGCTGCCTGGAAAGAAGTAAATTTCTAAGGGGTAGGGTTTGAACTCAGGCCTTCCTGACACTCTGGGCTCTTTCTACTATGCAACACTGTCCTTCTAGATATATTATGATATAATGGGAAAGAGTTCCAGGTTTGGAGTCATAGGATCAGCCACAATCCCAGACCTATATGACCTTAGATGAGTCACTTAACTTTATTTGAGGGAGTTGGACTAGATCCCTTGGTTTCAGGCATTCTCTCTGGCTGCCTCTCATTCCTGGAATGCTCTCTCTCCTCCACTCTGAGAACTGACCTCAGTGACTTCCTTTAAGTCCCAACTAAAACCCTACCTTCTACAGGAAACCCTTTCCAATCTTTTAATTCTCTTACTAAGCCCTTTTAAATCCAGTGCCTTCCCTCTCAGAATTATTTTTCATTTATCCTGTGGATAGTGTTCTTTGTCTATAATTGTTTTTGTGTTGTTTCCCCCATTGGATTGTAAGCTCTGTGAGAACAGGGATGATCTTTTGCATCTCTTTTATTCTTTGTTCTTTGTATGGTGCTTGGTGCATAGTAGGTGCTTAATAAATGTTTATAGTTTCATCAATTGATTAATCTCTAAGGTTCCTTCCAGAGCTAAAGCTATGGTCTCATTTGATCCTCACAACTGCCCTGTAAGGTAGACTTCGTAGGTATTGTGACATTTTATAGATGAGGAAAAGAATGGAGAGAAAGTGAGTGAGAGAGCTGGCCTCAGAAGTGAGATACAAACCCAGAATTTTTTGACTCCACCTTTAACACTGCTTACTAGACCATCCTGCCTCCCCAGAAAGCTATATATAATTGACCATTTTCAGCCCCATTTCTTTGTTTTATTTCATAGGCTGGAACAAGTCCCCCACCCCTTCCCCCAAGTATCACCCCTGGAATCTCCTCTGAGTCTACTAGATGCCAGAATCTGGAAGTTGGTTTAAACTGGATCAACTACTGAGGTGGTCCTAAAGGCTGGGTTGATATCAGAGCCTTCTTTGGGCCCAGAAGGTCAGGTCTGCCCTCCTCTGTTGTCCTTTTGGAGAAAAAAAATGCCCTTGTGCTTCTTTAGGCAGAGGAGCAGAGGGTTAAGCAGGAACCTCACCAGTCAAAACCCACCCATAGTGGGGCCCATGGTGCCAATGGGACTCTCCCCCTCCCACCCTCTCATAGTTAATTTGCTGCAGGGAAGACAGAGTCACCAGGGTCCTCCTTATAAAAATTTCACCAGCTGTAGTTAATGGTTGTAATTAATAGGTACAATAAATTTCCAAAGGCTGGCTGGGATGGGCAGGCGACTGAATCTTAGTGAGTCCAGGCAGGGAAGCCAGTTACTTAATAACCCATTTTCCAGTGCTGTTCATACACCCACTCACCTGGAGTATATATAGATACCAGAGAGCAATCTCCAGGATATATATAGAATATGGAGACAAAACTACTATATTTCTAGATGTACCTACTGTAGCTATCTAAGGAACTCTCCCATGGCAAACCTAGAGAGAAAGAGAGAGAGAAACAGACAGACAGACACTGATTCAGACACCCCCATATACTAGGAGTCAGGAGACTTGGGTGCTATTCCTGGATCTGCTGCTGAGTCACTCTGGGCTTCTGAGAGAACTTCTCTGGGCTTTGGATTCTTTAGCTTAAAAATGCCAGGGGACTAACTCTGCAGAGCTTATTATTGGGCATTTTTAGAACTCACCTTCAACTGGGATGGGAATGGGGGTGGGTAAAGAGATTTGACCATCTGACCTGAAGGATTTCAGATTAGGGGAGAACTATAGGGATTCACTATAATTCTCCAACCTCTTTCCCTTAGGTTAGTCCATTCTCTAACAACACAAAGTATTATTAAAATTGCAAGGGGAAAATATCAGTAGAAATCGATAAGGATAACAAAAGGAAAACCAGGACCAGAAAGATACCACTACCAGCTATGGAAATAGTGCTGACAATAATTCCCTCTCAGGCCCTTCCTTGGATCCCTTGCTGCCTACTTATGTACCCATCCTTCTTCTATACCACCTCCCCTGTCCTTTTTCTGCCAGTTCAATTTCTCCACCCACTCCCTACCCCAGTGCCTTCCTGGGGGTCCTAGAATCCATGGGGCAACATAAGGAAAGTTTTAACCTTTTTAAGAATTACCCTACATGACTCGGTAAGGAAGGTTTAGAACTGGCAAGTTGGAATAAAACAGTGACAGTGGAAAGAAGGAATAAGCCAGCAGCTTTCACTTGAGCAGGGCTGGAGCTCCTGAAGTTTAGTCCAAGGCTTTCTGAAATGTCAGTGTTGACTTCCTCTGCTATAGGAATTTCAGATGTTTGCTAGATGGGAAGGGGGGCACATCTTGTTGGATGCCCCTTGTTATTGGGGGAAAAGGAACCTCTAAATGAAAAAGAGCAGATTATTTCGACCTAGGATGTTGTTTGAGTGTATGCTAAGGGAGGGATGGGATTCTCTCTGCCATCTATAGCTGTGCCTTGGCTAGGACTAGAATGGATATGGCAGTTCTTTAACTCCATTCTTCTCCCCCCCCCCCACTTTTCCTTTCATACTACCTAGCTTTCAAGATATGCCCTTTCCCCAATATATCAGAGAAGGTTGGAAATTAGAAACAAAACCTCATCCACCAAATTTCTCCTAAATTTAACCCTGAGTAAAGCACAAAATCTATGCCAACCGTTCTGGCATAGCCCACTGAACCATCTCATTGACCATCTTTGCAGTTTATTCTCAAGTCTCTGGTTGAGGAGAGAACCCAAAAGACCCAGGTTCATGGTGTTCCTCTCATTACTCTCATATACAGTGAGTGCCAGGTAACAGAACCCCTAAGATTATAATGGTACACAGCAGGGGAGTTCGTTTAGGGAGCCTTGGTTTCAAATATTACTTCAGGCATTTACTAGTTTTGTGGCACTTGGGTAAATTGCTTGATCTCTCTGAGCCTGGTTCTTAATCTGTAAAATGGAGATAAAAATAGTACCTATCTCAACAGAATTGCAGAGAATCAAATAAGATAAAAATGGAAAGTAATCTGCAAACCTTAAAGTATTATAAATTTACATTTAAAACCTTTTTTTTTTTCAAGGGCAAGAATCACTCTAAGGCAAGATGAAGTCACCTTTACACCAATTTTTTTCCTTTCTGAGGATTTGAGGACTTCTCTCTCTGTGTTTCTCCCTTCCTCCCTCCCTCCTCTCTGTCCGTCTGTCTCTCTGTTTCTTTGTCTCTTTCTGTTTCTCGTTTTCAAATTTTTTATCTGTACTTTTAGGGCAGGAGGCTCAAACATTTGAAATTGACAAATAATGCCAAAAAAAGCTCATTTCATCTTGGATTTTCAATTTATGCCTAACTTAACATGGCACTCATAATGCTGCCTTTCTTCTTCCTATACTTGCTTCTGCTAGCTAGCCTCCTAGTCTCAACACAGAAAATGCTAATGAACAAGAAGCCCCAAAGCCCAGAATCAGAGAGAGTAAGAGGGATCCGGGTGGCAGGTATACAAAAAGTATCTGGATAATCTTCCCAAAAGAGAACATGACCCTGGGCAATGGAGAGTAGGCTCTTTTTATCTTCAAAGCCCTGGCAGTGATTTGTGGCCAACTTCCCTTCCCTGCTTTTTCCTTTAAGGTTTTCATGAGCA
Organism: Monodelphis domestica; assembly: GCF_027887165.1. Taxonomy (NCBI): domain Eukaryota; kingdom Metazoa; phylum Chordata; class Mammalia; order Didelphimorphia; family Didelphidae; genus Monodelphis; species Monodelphis domestica. Next base: position 110,074,002 of record NC_077228.1, read on the forward strand.
TTCAGTGGCCCGAAACAGTCTTCGATGTGGGGGTCTAAACGAGTCGTCTGCCAAATACACCATTCAATCGTCCAGCCTAAGAGATGGGATGGGAAGATGGGGAAAGCATCATCCCAAACAGCAGGAGAAATCACCCTTTATCTGCTCCCCCCATCCCCTCAGACCCTTTCAATTCGATTCAGTTCAATGTAATCCAGCAAATATTAGACTGCTGGCTTTGTGGATTGCACCGTGCTGGGCCAGGTGCTCCCTCCTCTAGCCCGCCCCAACCACCTCTCCTCTCCAGGCCAGACATTGTTTCCGTTCGTCCTCCTCCCTCTCCCTCCTTCTGTCTCTGGTATGAGTGGGGAGATGGTATACCACCCCCATTGTGCAGATGGGAAAACCTACAGAAAACAGGCTGAACAGGCTCCCGATTAAGCCAAAAAGAAAGTGGATCCTCCGTCTCCCAGTCACTAAATTCCAGGATCTCTCTGATATTAGATATGCCCCTTTCAAAGCCTTGAGTGTGTCTGTGCTGGGGTGGGGGTGGGGATGGGGACGTGTAGAGGCCAGTAATGGGACATGCATTGAATTAGCAGACAAGTAAGAGAGAGACTTCTTTCTCAAGACAGAAACATAGTAGCTCCCGGAAAAGACACTACCCCCTCCCCCTCAAGAGTCACAGAGGAAAGAGATGCACCTAGATGAGGAAGGGGAACCCTGTGGTCATGCACTCATGCACAGTGCTAGCTCTCTCCCCCTCCCCAGCGCTAGAGCGGCAAACTCCCCAAGATCCCCCTCGGAACCGCACCTCAGTAATTAAAATATGAATTCACCTTCCCTCCCTGAGTCATTCATCACTGCGGCAGGGAAGCAGCTGCAGCTTAGGAGACAGGATTTGGGGGATTAGCCGGGCGGTGGAGCAGACACACCAGAAGAAAGAATTAAAAAGGAAGGGGGGAAATTGGGTTTTGTCTTGCCACCTCCTTCCTCCCTCTCCCTTCATCTCCTGCTGCCACCGCTCCCCATACACCTCCCCCACCTTGTTCCCCCCAAGCCTATCCAGAGTAGGTTTCTGGGAGCTGTAGTCTTCGAGGCAGTGTTGATAAACAGTTAGGCCAGGGGAAGGTGGTGGCAGTGACTACAGATCCCAAGGCTTCTTCTCAAAAGTTGGCAGGGGCTGGGGCAGGAGCTGGGTACCAGACTCAAGTCTAGGGATGCTTGGGCTCTCCTCAGAGGTTAACTCTTTCTCAGCCCAGCTGAGGCAGGGCCCCCTGCTTCCTTCTTGCTGAAAGCACCCTAATTCATGAGGGATTGTGCTTCCTTCTGGGCAGGAGAGACCCCTGATCTCAGCCTAGGGGCCAGCCTCCTCTTTCCCCCAGGATTTTAGGACCTCTTTCCCACATACTCAGCCACCTAGAAGAAAAAAGGAGAGCTCCTTTTCTAGATTCCAGAGAGCAGTCCCAAATCCCCTTACCCCACTTCTGTACCTCCTTCTTCCCACTTAGGACATCTCAAGTGGGGAGCTTTTGGGGTACTTTTGGGTGGGGGCATAGGTACAACAGTGGTCCTAGGCTCTAGAAACAGCACCCTAGTACTCAGACCGCCTGGGATTTTCCTTTCCTGCTCAGTGAAAGTTGCCACACCCTTCTGAGCTCTGATGGCTCTGTTCAGCTTTATACAGAGCTGGGCTAAGAATATAGAATATGGAATTTTAAAGCTAGAAAGGAGCTTAGAGATCATCTAGGGCAACCTTTTTCTAAATGGAGGGGGCTGGGTACTTTTTAAAAAATAGCTTTCACATCTTAGAGGAGACTGAAGAGCTGGACTCCATCTCTACCAAAAGATGGGATAAAAGATAATGAAGGAGGGATTCAGATCAGACCTTAGGCAGTCTTAATGGTCAAGGTTGTTAAACAGGGGGATCATGCTACCAAAGAATGCTATGGAATGGGCTTATCTGGGAATTTTAATGAGAAAGGAGAGAGATCACCATCTGGGATGATTTAGGTTTAGTTTGACTAGACAAGAGGACATTTTGTTTGTGAATCCTCAGAAGGCATATATCCATCTTCTCTAGGTTCTCCTAGCCTGACTACATTGGAATAGGTCAAGAGTTGGGAATGGGGCGGCTAGATCTGGCTTCATCATCTCCAACTAAACTCTGGTCCAGTTCTAGAGAATCAAAGATCTCAAGAGCAGGTATGATTCTTGTGGCTTTGAAACAGGTTGCTTGTTGTCAGGGTTGATGGAACCCAGCCCTGTAGCCATTTCCCTAGTTCTATAAAAACAAAACAAAACACAATTCCACTTGCTTTCCTCCATAGACAGGACCAAGATCATGAAAGGTAGACAGCCACTCAGGTCCTAACTTCAGATTGGGCACAACACAGACACTTTTTAATGCTATATAAAAATAGACTGTAAGCTTCTCGAGAGCAGTGACTGTTGCCTCTCCTCTTCTGCATATTCTCAACCTTTAGCACAGTTAGTACATAGTGGGCAGGCAATAAGTGCTTCATGACTAAATGCTATCATTTTTATAGATGTGCATAGATAGAAACATTCCCCTGTTTGTGGTACATACATTTTTGTGTGTAAGTCAAATTATGTATGTGAAGACTCAAAACATCCTGCCCCAGTCAAGGGGAATTTTCCAGTGGGGAAGACATATTTTCCAAACTTTGCATAAAGTATACAAATATCTTTTTTTCCAACTCTGCTCTCTTGGCCACGATCCTTTAGTTCTGAATTCTTTGTTCGTTCATTAAAACTCTAAGGAACATTGCCTCTGAGCAATCCTTATTTCCCTAATGGCCTTATGAGCAAGCCTCGAAAAAGGATTCCTGGAGCTCAGCACACCTGGGAAAGTAGACCTTGAGCTACCTTTATGATGAGTGGTGGGGCAGGAGAAGAAAGGAAGAGAACAAACCATTCTTCAGAGACAGGCAGATGACCATATTAGGGAAAGCACAGATCTCTAAGAGTGAGAGATTTCAGAGCCTGGAAGACACTATTGGATCCTGATTCCTCTCCCTTCCATTGTTCATCCTTGGGGACTCTAAATCAAAGAAAGGAGCTGAACACCATTTGGGGTGCTGAGCCCCAGGAAAGTCTGGCTTTCTCCATTGTCTAATCTCAGCAGGATTGAACAGGACATCTCTCTAATTCCTTTCCTTTTTTTATGCCTGGTACTAGAAAAGGAAATAGATGGTAAATGAAGATATTTGGAGTTAGATCCTTGAATGACATTATAGGCACATGTTCGCCCTCAGATCTCCTGAGAAATGTACCCTTTGCACATTATCTGTGACAATTGTACACTGCATAGATGAGTAGGAGAATGGGAGTAGGGGGCCAAGAGTGTTGCCTTTTATTCTTTTTTTAAGCCCTTATCTTTTGTCTTAGAATCAATACTAAGTATTGGTTCCAAGGCAGGATAGCAGTAAGGACTGGGTAATTGAGATTAAGTGATTTGTCTAGGGTCACACAGCTAGGAAGTGTCTGAGACCACATTTGAAACTAGGACCTCCCATTTCCAGGCCTGGCTCTCTATCCACTGAGCCACCTAGCTTCCCCAAGTTTCTGTAGCCATTCATATTGGGTAACCTATTTCGTTTCTGGGCTATAGAGGGAAATAACTCAGATCAAAGCAAGAAGGGCTCTCTAGAAGATGGCTAGATGGTTGTCAGGTTCCCATATCCAGGATATAATAATAACTAGCATCTATAAAACCATTTACATATATAATCTCATTTGAGTCCCACAATAACCCCGCAAGAGCTACAGGTATAATAATTTTTATTTTACAAATGAAGAAATTGAGATTCAAAATTAAAATTACTTTGCCGCAGTCACAGAGATAGTAAATACAGAGGTCAGATTTGAACCTAGGTTTTCCTGACTGGAATTCAGTTTGGTATACATCTACTGCTCCTTGCTACTATAAGATAAGTAGTCACAGAGGAACAAGTGGGAATAGGAATGGAGAATGAGGGGGCAAAGAGAAAAATTTTACTGCTATTATTTATAATTACACATTTTAATGCCAAGAAATTGTACTTTCTATATCAAGTAGGTATTTGTTTTGTGATATGTTGAGTTGTGCTATATAACAAAGGCTCTAAACATCCAGTGAGGAGTAGATTTTTCAGGGGGCAGCTAAGTGGCTCAGTGGATTGAGAGCCAGGCCTATAGATGGAAGATCCTGGGTTCACATGTGAACTCAGGCACTTCTTAGCTAGGCAAGAGTGACCCTGGGCAAGTCACTTAATCCCCATTGCCTATCCCTTACCACTCTTCTGCCTTGGAACCAATATACAGTATCAATTCTAAGATGGAAGGTAAGGGTTTAAAAAATAATAGATTTTCAGAGAGAGGAACAGAAATTTTCAAGCATTACCTAGGACATAGAAATGTTCTGTATCCTGACTCTAGTTGGAGAGTCATTTATATGATATGGAGCAAAGAAAGAAAATTCCCTGAATGGAGGGGCACAAAAATTCTCTAAGCAAGAGGTGAATGTGCTGCCTCTCCAGAAGACTTCAGTACAATCACATTTCCAACTCTATTCTGAGTCTCTCTTTCCTACCCTGGATGACACAGTGCCCCTGTTTTCAATCTCTTTATAATTTTGAGAATTTCATCTGTGTAGGGAGGACAATGAAAGAACTTAGAAGACTCTTAGTGAGTGACCTCAGGAGAAGGGAGGTGGTAAGAACCAATCAACTAAAGCTACTATTCTGTTCCCCGTTTTTATCTATAGACAGACCTATGCAGTTGATATGCTCACCAAATTTTCAAATGATTTAAATCTAGAAGGGATGTCTAGTGCATGACAGGATGAAGTTCTGAACAAATTCTATCAGGCTAGAATGTTAGCTAAGACAAAGGATATGAAATGTAACAGGAATAAATGTAAAGTCTCACATCTAGGTTCAAAAAATCAATGGCATTCAAAGGATGAGACACATCCAGAAACATAGTAAATGAATATATAATTCATATATAAAAGACCTGGGGATTGTTATGCTCCATTAGGTCAGAAAAAATGAACAAATATGATATTTTGCAATGAGAACTAATGAGGAGTATCAGCTGTTTGCCTTTGTTTAGTAAGTATATGCTGCCCTAATACCCTTTCCTCTCTGTTTCTGCCTCCTCTTCTATATTCCCTTAAGCCACAAGGCCTTCTCTTAAATAGTACACTAAATAATAGGGCCAGCTCTTGGGATTGACCCTTTTGATTCTTCTTTAAAGCCCAACAACTCTCTTCTCACCTCTCCTTAGAAATCCTAAATACCTTCAAGGTTTAGTTTGTGGGTGGAATATGGGAAATTATTCCTAATCCATGTAGTTATTAGTGCCCTCTCCTTCCTCAATTTATATATATATATGTATTATTATATATAATTATATGTTATATTATATAATTATTACATAGATAATTATCATACACACACATAGGGTCCCACCAGAAGAATATAAGTTCCTTGAGGGTATGGATTTCTTAGATTTTTTAAATTTGTATTTTTTGGTGCCTAGCACAATGTCTTACCTATATTAGATACTTAATAAATATTTAATGGAGTGGCAGACCTGAGGTGCTTCCACAGAAAGAGTCCCCAGAAGGAGGGTAGATTTCCCTTATCTTAATCAAAATATATTTGGAATATCCAGTTCTATTTTGGGTACTAAATTTTAGGAAAAAACATTGCCCAGGATTCTGTCAGGATGAGTTAGAAAAGAAATGGAAAGTATTATCAAGTATGTCTCAATATCAAAGACTCTTGGTTTGATTGAGTCCAGCTCATACTTAAAAACCTATACCCTCTTCAGCATGCCCTTCAAACAGTCATTGATCCTATGTAGAACTCCAATGGAAAAAAAAAAAAACCCACTGCCTCTTGAGGAAGTCATTCCACTGATGGATAGTTCTACTTATTAGAAAATCCTGTCCTCCATTCTCCCAATATTGAGCCTAAATCTCCCTCTGTAGCTTCCCTCACTGATGCTAGTTCTTTCTGCCTTCTGGAACCAAGCCAAACAGGACTCTTCTATGTGACAACCTATAAAACATTTTGAAGATTGATACCATTCTCCTCTTCCCCCTCAAGTCCTCTTTTCTTCAGGTTAAACTTCCCCACTTCCTTCAGTCAGTCCTCATGGGGCAGGGTTTCTCCCTAGTTTAGTTTCTCTCTCTTAGATACTCTCCAAATGACCAGTGTCTTTTCTATTCCAAACACCTTCCCTCGTCTAGGCACTATTCTTTGTGTCATATTTTACAGGCTTATTTTATTTAGCCCTACAAGGAAGAATTAGAACCAAATAGGTTGAAAGTTCCAATAGACCAATTTGGGCTCTACATGAGGAAGAAGATGATGTAGTCCTTCATCATTTACAAAATGTTTTCCTAACCCTTAGAGCTGTCCAGATATGGAATTGGCTGCCTCAGCAAATGATTATTTCCCAACACCTAAAGATCTTCATTGAAAGGTTGGTTGATGTTTGCTTTTGAGGGAAGCCACTGAGGAAATTCATGCTTCAAGGACAAATTGAACCAGATCCCTCATAAGTCCATGATTCTATAATTCTATGACCCTGGAAGTCTAGGGTACTTATTGACTTTATACTCCCCTAAAAGCCTGAAAAATCACTCCTGTCCCGAACTACATGCCAGTAGATGTGACCTGAGTCCAAAATCTCCCAGTTTAGGTACCTTAGGTGCCCCCCCCCCTTTCTACCTGCCCTCTGGAAACAAACTTTTAAGCATCCATTAAGTGTATAGTGATAGGGATAAAAAGAAAAACCCAAATGATGCTTTTGTACAAGTTACTTATCTTCCATTTAGGGAAGATAAGTGAAATCAACCTTAGCCGTCATCAACTCCAAATCTTGCCTTTTCTTTTTAACAGTTGAGGAGACTAAGGGCCTGGAGAGTTAACGGATTCATCCAAGGTTACATAGCTCCTAAGTGGCAGAGGCAGAGATTTGAATCCAGGTCTTTTAACCTCCAATGTAGCATATCTTCCTAGTTTGCCATAATCAGAAAGGCGGAAGGGATTATAAAGCTCCAGTTCAATTGGTCCATTTTATAGATGAGGAAACTGAGGCCAGGAGAGGTTAAGTTGCTTGCTTAAGGTACATGCAGCATGTTAGTGACAAAACCAGGACTAGAATTCTTATCTTCTGATTCCAGCCTTCTTTATACTACAGCCATATAGATCATTCTTTGCCCCAGCCCCATCACCACCCCAAACTAGAAGCCAGGGTGTTCCGGTGCCCTTTTTTTCCATTGAGGGTCAGAGCTTGGGTTCCAAGGGGAGACGCAGCATCGGTCGAAAGAGGAGGCTCTCCCCTCCCTGTAGCCCATGGCTTTTAGCCCTACATGAGTTGGGAACAGCAATCACATAGGAATGAAAAGCCATAGGCCACAGCAGAGAGCTAAGGGAGGATCCGTCGGTGGGAAATCCAAAGGAAATAGGGAGTTGAGTATACCTGAGAAAATCCTTCCTCCCCACTCCCCCTCAGCCTCCCAGAGCTGATTTACCCTGGCTTCAGCTCAAGGCCCCCCAAGTTACATTCTTCAACCTTTGTTCCTCACCCTCACCCCAAGAATACTAAAGCCAATCTTGTAATGAGTCTTCAATTCTCTGTCCCACAAAGGCCTCCACACAATGGTACTCACTCTGGGATATTGGAGGTGGTAGTGGTGGCTTCCTGGCCATAAAGGACACTTTCAAATTCCCTTAATTAGCTTCCAACCCCCTGCCTTGAACCTCAATGTCCCCCTCCCTCCACTCCCTTCCCCCAGAGCACAGAGATGGATTCTTTTAATGCTGGGCTGCCCCAGAGCCCCACATCTTACAGGTCCCTACACAAATTAACCCTTTCTAGTCCATTGGTAGCAATCATTGGGATTACGGTACTGCCTATCTTTTTTGAGTTTTGTGGATATCGATCAAGTCTCCCCAGGGTCCCCAAGCTATGCAAGACATAGGAGAGACTGCCTACACCAGGGGTTCTTAACTTTTTTGTGTCACAGAACTCTTCTTGTCATAGGCCCCTTCTCAGAATGTTTTGAAGTATGTTAAATAAAATTCAAAGAATTTCAAAGGAAACCAATTATAAACACCTCCTAGCTTTGTGACCCTGGGCAAGTCACTTAACCCCCATTGCCTAGCCCTTACCACTCTTCTGCCTTGGAACCAATACATAGTATTAATTCCAAGACGGAAGGAAGGTAAAGGTTTAAAAATTTTTAAAAAGGAAACCAATTATACTGAAATATAGTAATTGGAATATTTTTAAGACACCCATATTAAGACCCATGTTAGGCACCTCTGCCCTAGACATTCTAGGTTAGTTTAAGATACCTGCAAATTGCTCCACTTCTTAGGCAAGAACAGTTGTTTATTTCTGACCTCAAGTGAAGGTAGAGAAGGTCAGGAGAGCTTACTGGTTTTTCCAGAAGGCTTAAGATGCTGGGGAATATAAGGGGATCCATACTGTCCCTGGCAATAGGGGTGGGGGGAGTGGGCAATGATGGTAGAAGTAGTAGGTTATTGTTTTTCTGCATTATATAGTTGGCAAGCATGAATTCATAGCATCAGAATTGAAGCAACAGGAGGAGTTGAGAAAGAACTCCCTACCTAATTCCAGATCTAAGGGTCCTGAGGACACCCCTGTTCTTGACTCCACTGGTAGCACAGCATCCTGGAAAGCTAGACTGTTTCCTTCTTTCTTATTCTGATAATGTATTCAGTTAGCAACAATTTCTCAGAAGCTACTGACTAGGGCATCCACCCCCCTCCAGCTACTCCTTCTTATCTGGCTTCTAAGAATGTACACCAAATCCTGAGTACCATGGCATAGCTTCTTACCTGCTTTAGTAATGGCTAATAAGACATGGAAATAGCCAGCTGGGCTCACACACCTGGCATCCTAGGACTACTGGAGTCTGGACATTGCTATCAGCTGCCCATCCAAAAGCTTCCACTATCCCCAGAGAGACATCTACCCTAGGAAGAGACTTCTTCCTGGCCCCAGGTCTGCAATCAACATCTAGATTCATGGGACATTCTCCTGGCCAAGCTCTGCTAGCCTCTGACAAGAGTAACCCCTCTCCTATGAGATATCCTGTTTTCTCCACTCTTTCTTTGCCTAAGAGAGCTGACCTCAGAACCTTCCTTGTTCCTCATTCATGCCATCTGAGAGACAAAACACAATCCACAGCACTCACGCTCCTTCAATTCCCTTTTCTCCCTTCACTGGCTCCAAGATTCACTCCAGGGTTAAGGGCAAGGACTCTCCAGTAAAACTTCAGCCACCCTTCAATCCCCCTTACCCCTCTCTTTCTCCCACCTCCTCATCCCAAATGGGATACAGGACAGATGACCCTGAGGATCGACAGTCAGCTCACCTGGCTCACCAAATTCCTTCTGTGGCAGCACTTTTCTTAGTTCCCCTTTCTTCTGTTTCCCATAATCCCCAACTACTTCCACATTCTATCTGGGCTGGGGTAGAGTGGATCCTAGCAGCTCTTGGCTAGCCAGTCCTACCTTACCTCTCCTGCCTTCTCCCCTCCCTCTGAGCTCACATCCAATCTGGGCAGTGCCCAAATCTACTTGACTCATTTTTAAGACATCGACCCCTCCCATTCTCTCCCTCTGGTCTTCTCCAGGGAACTAGGAGCCTGGGCTTTTGCAGCAGCAGAGGGGCGGAGACTGGGGCGGAGCTGTGGTCAGGTATTCCTTGAACCCTGACTCTGGGGTACTTCAATAACAAAGGTCTCATTGAGCTGCCTTCTGTTTGGTCTGTGAAGCACAAGGCTCTGTATCTACTTCCTTTTCATCTCATTCCCTCTGTAGCCTGGGCATTACTCACATCCCCCCACTCTGCTATTGGTGTGGAGGGCCTTTTTTCTTTTCCTCCTCCTCCTTTCCTGCCTTCAGAACTACCTCTCCCACTCTACCTCCCCCTACTTTTTAAATTTTTGTTTTGCTTTATTTTGGGACCTAAGGCAGTTCCCTGGAGTTCCCTACTCCCCCAACTCCACTACTCCTTTGGGTTTGTGTCCTCCCTCCCAGTCCTTCCCTTTCTCTGACTACTTGTCTTCTCTCTAGAGAGACACAGTGAGCTAATCTTCCCAGGTGAATAATCTCTTGTGACCATTCACCTAGCCCAAGGGGTGATGGGATCCATGTTTCTCTCAGTTATAACCCTCTTGGAGAGCCACACCCTCCCCTCCTTCTTACTCTCACCCATATCCCTTCCCTCCCTTCTTCTCAGTGTGACTAAGCACCTTGCAAAATCTATGGAATTCTGGCTTCCAATCTTAAGACATTCTAAAGTTGGAAGATCAGACAAAAGGCAGGCTTTTCCCCCCAAAGGGTGTATTTGGGCAGACAGAAATGGGACTCTGGTAAACAGGAGCCCAAAGGGCTAGGTGGCTAAGTGGATTGAGAGCCAGGCCTGGAGATGGAAGATCCTGGGTTCAAATTTGACCTCAGACACTTCCTAGCTTTGTGACCCTGGGCAAATGACTTTACCCTCATTGCCTACCCCTTACCACTCTTCTGCCTTGAATCCATCAATACACAGTATTGATTCTAAGGTGGAAGCTAAGGGTTTTAAAAAAGTGAATCCTGACTTTCTGATGGGCAGTTGCTTCTCTCAAAGAATGTTGTAAGACTGGCTGATCTTTGGCAATGTTTCTTCTAGATCTGAAGACCCTGACCCCTCTCGGGGGAAGTTTGTCAACCCTAAACCCCCTCAACTCAAAGGGAGAGTATTCTCTGCTTCTGTCCAAAAGCTGTGGTTAACCTAAGATTCTCCAATTCAGATCAGGGGTCCTACTCAGAAAGATCACTCAATGACTTACCTGCTTAATGTTAGTTACTTCACTCCTTGGCTTACAATGCCTTTCCCTGACCCAATGTTATAAACCCATCTTGGAATTACAGTTCATTTCTAGGACCCTGGCCACAGCTGTGTTGGTAGCAGGAAATGGAAGACACTGAGCTTAAAAAATCTCCAGGGTCCCAATTATATAGGAAAGTGGTTCCAGGACCACTTGCCTCTGCCCTTCTCTCTTCTCTCATTTGTGGAGAGCACATTCTCTATTTCAGACTTCCTAAACCATATCCCTCCATCCTTGAGGACCTTCTCATTTTCTGCCTAGACATGGAAGGAAAGTAGTCTGAATTACCTTCCCTAAAATTCTAACAGATGCCAGTGCTCTCTATACTGGCAGACTACCGACGGCACTCGATACCTGCTCCCCAAACCTCCCAGCTCTGTCCTTCCCTCCTCCTCCTTCTCCTCCTTCTTCCAGTCTCTCCCCTCCTGGTCCCTCCCTCTGGTGTTCCCATTCCCATTCAGTTCAAATCCAGAGATTCAGGGAACTTCTCTTGCTTTGACAGAGGCCCCATTCTTCCCTCCTCTAACTCTTATTGTTCTTCATGACTACACAACCTTGGGCCTCTAATGAGAGAGCAGACTGCTCTGCCTACTGGTTCTAGCCCTGTCCTGTTGCCTTTGGGAGGACAGAAAGGTGAGAGGTGGGGAGGGAGGGTAGATAGTTCAGTGGAACTGGATTGGAGAGGGCAACTCTGAAGGCAGAAAAAAAGGAAGTGGAAGACAAAGGAAGGGAGGAATGAAAGAAGCAGAAAGGGAGGTGGAGAAAAAATGGAATAGGAAGGGAAGGACAAACTAAGCTGGATGGAGGAAACTCCAGAAAGAGAAAGCCTAGGCAAACAAGAGGAAAGAAGGAAGAATAAAGGGGATAAAGAGGAACGCTCTTGAGAAGAAAACAGACATAGAAAAGGAAACAGGAGAAAAATTGAGAGAAGAAAATATGAGGTACAGAGGTAGAGGAGAAGGGACTCTGAAAAAGAAGGAAGCTGAAAGGGAAATGGAGAGAATGAGGAAATCTAACAAGGGAGAGGGGAAGGGGCTAGAGTGACCCTGACCTCATCTATGTCAATTTCTCCCCTGATGGCAAAGCAGGGACTGTGAGGACAAAATTATCTGATAATTCTTCCCTCCCTGCACTGGAATGACCAGTTAAGAAAGATCACTATTCTATTTGTCCCTCTAAAGACCAGTCAGTCCTCTGACCCCAGGATCCAACCTTTCACAAGAAAACTCCAAGATCCCTTTTTCCAGGAATATGAGAAGTAGTCCTCTAATTGCCTTTGACAGGAGCTCTCTTCCGGCTGTCCCAGTCTTCCCCAAGGTTGAATATTCACCTTTGCCAGCCTGAGTGGGTGCCCAGATCTCTTGACTCCAGGATACAGTGTGTCCTTAGATATCCTGATTGTTCTCATTGTTATTAGGTATTATTCTTACTGCTGATGAGGGCTCACACATAGATAGTGCTTTAAAGTTTGCAAAACACTTCCTTCCTCATCCTACCCCAAACTGGCCTTTAGGGAAACAGGGCTGGGATCCAAATGGGAGAGTGGTGACCACAGGGAAGAATTTCTGGGAGAAGGAATCTGTCTTTGGAGGAGAGAGAAATGAGAAGAAGCATAATGAGCCTTAAATACTTTCCAAACATGAAGATCTCAGGAAAAATTTAGAGAGGACATGTATAGGAAGACTGATTTTAACTCACTAGAAGGAAAGAAGTCTCTAACCACTAGAAAGCACAAAAGCAATTCACATTTGTATAGCAACTTCAGATTTACAAAGGTATTCAGTATGTATTATCCCCATTTTATAGATGAGCAATTGATTCTCTGAGGGAAGTGAATGGCCCAGGTAAATGTCTTTAGTAGGGATTGAAGCCAGGCCCCTATCTCCAAACCCAATGCTTTCCCTCTACAAGTAGGCTGCCTCTGGAGGAACTGAACATCACTGGAGGCATTCCAAGAAAAGCCCCTGATAGAGACATTAGAGATGAAATTCCTGCATGGGACGGGGATTGTATGAGATATACTCTAAAGTACCTTACAATTCCAAGATTTGGGGATTCAAACCTTCCTTCTGCAATTCTTCCAGGATGCATTAAACCTAATAGCTCTCTCCTCTTCAACAACAAAGACCAAAAGCTCACCATTTCTCCTAAAGACATAAGACTGGGGACAAATGGGGTGGTTTAGCTAGCAAATTACCATCACTTCATTTGGCAGCATAGGCCTCTATCCTAGGAAAATCAGGTGAGAGATACAGCATCATACATAGTACTAAACATCTGTTGAATAAAATAGAGTCCTTTTCCAAATCTTTTGGGGATACAGACTTAGGAATCAGTTGAATTGGAAATGAATATACCAAGTTGGGGGGATTGGGAGCAGATCATATATTCTTGAAGGCTCAGGGTGGGCAGGGTGAAGGTCTCCTCCATGATCTCTAGAAGTCAGTTCCCCTAGAAATACTCAAAGGTAGTTGGGTTAGTGATGCTTTTCTGAACTCTCTCAAGTCTGAGGTTTCATCTAGGATGAATCCTAGAGCCTCTTTCCTGCAAATTCCCAAAGATAAACTAGGCCCTAGATGGGTCATATTAGGTTTCAAACCATGGGCAAGACAATTCAAGGTTTAACATCCCCTGAACAGGTAGGGCTAAATATTTTTAACCTACTCGTTAGAGTTTCCTAACTATTACCTTACTATTCCTTACTATTACCTCATGGACAAAATAATTCGAAAAGGGCAGATTCTTCCAAAAACCCTAGGTACATGTCCTGCTGACTTCTGGAGGAACAATTCCTTGACTTCTTCATAGAATGTTAGGGTTCTAGGAAGCTGGGAAGCATTAGGCAGGGCTTTCCATGCAAACTCCTCTTCCTTTTCTCCATCCTGGTTCCAGAGTTTTCTCAGGAAGAAAAGCAGCACTTAACCAATCTGACTCCCCATGAAGACACCTGGCTTAATCTAACCCAGAAAGCTGACAGAGCTACTGAATTCTTTAGGGGAAGGGAAGGCAAGGAGATTCCCACAAGGGGGATCAAGGCTAGCAAAGAGAGATTCCATGGAAATGGAAAAAAATGGAAGACATAGACTAAAGGATTCTGTCCAGCCCACTGCTCTAGTCCTCCACTTGGTTTGTTATTTATCCCTTACTTAACCTGTTTATCTGGGATGGTAGTGGGAGTGATTCTAGAAGTCGTTTCCTCCCTCCCTCCATAATTCTTCCCAAGACAGTTCTGTTATCCAGAAATTCCAAGCTATTGGTCAAAAAAAGGGGGGGAAATCTCTGATTTTTTTGCATATTTTTATCATTTATTCGGCTAAAAATACATCAAAATCCTCTGTCTCTGCTTCTTTTTCTCTGTATCCCACTCCTCAGATTCTCTCCCTCTTCCTCTATCTTCTTTTCCTTTCTCCTAATGCCACTACATCCAGACACATTAAGATGACACTCACCCCAATGTTTCTCATCCTCATTTGAATGCCTGTAAGTCTTTCCAGAGGGTTCTTCTCAAAAAGGGGAGGTAAATAGGAAACTATCTTGGGAAGAGAGAGACAGAGAAGGTAGCTTAGGAAAGCTGGTCAGAGGTCCTAAGGACCTTTGCTGGCTCCAATGTGTCATCATCATTCTGCCTCATCTGGAACAGAGGTGTCTGCAACACCCTGTTCTTTTACCTAAGGCCACCTCTCCCCTGGGACACAATTTCTTCATTTTTGTTGGACTACTGACCTTCTCTGGAAACAGGGGACCCAGAGTTGACTTCCTAGGAAACTCAGCATTCTTAGCTCTAAAGGAACAAGCTCTGGATGACTTTATGTTCCAGACCCCTAAAGGATAGAAGGTTAGCCTTGGAATGGGAAAATATATGTTCAAGTCCTGCCTCAGGACCACATTCTAGTTGTTTGATCTTGGGCAAGTCACTGAATATCTTAGTGGCCCCAGAAAGCTCTCTAATATTATAATTTATAGATGACCTGGTATGTTGCTTCTATGAGAGGCATTTCCATGCTAGGTGTTGCCCCACCGTAATGAAATCTCAGGTCTGGGTGGAGGAATATGAAGTTAGAATTGACCTAAGGAGAGAGATTTGGACCTATCCCTATGCTAGGGGATTCTATCCCCCCCCCCCTCCCGCCACCCCCAATGAGCTAGGGAGATAGGAGGTGGGTTCTACCCTTTAGTACCCTCTGTACCTGCTTTTTACAATGTCCCATCCACAGGAGTGAGTCAGAAGCAGAGACAGCAAGAAGGATTCATATTAGCTATGAGGAAGAACTTCCTGAGGTGGGGGTTGGGCAGGGGGAGGGGGAGACAGAGGAAATTGAGTGGATGAACAAAGGTCGATGGAAGCCTCTCCTGGAGAGTTTATCATCTCTCCTACACATCCAAATTAGTCTTTCATGAGTAAGGAAGATGATGGTCACACCGTCAGAGAAACTGCAAAGAACAAAGCCCCCTTCTCTTAGTGCCCAGCTTCTGAGGAGCCCAGAGCAAAGCAATCAATAGCAAAACAGAAAGCCAGGGCCAGGGGAAGGTGAATTTTCTTCCTCCTGGGCTCCAGAGCACCTCCTTTAGGTAATTTTGTTAAAGACAAGGAGCTGGTGACCAGCCAGTTTTTACCCAGTAGTGGTTATAGCTAGGTAATGAATTCATTCTCTGAAAAGGGGAGTAGCCCAGCTCTGTCCCTCATTTCCTTTCCTAAATCCCAAACTTCCACCTGTCCAAGCATTCTTGCTCCATTTTCCTTTTGGGAAGTGCCCAAACTCCAGCCTTCAGAGCCTCTCTTTACAAATACTGAAATAGGGAGTACCCAGAGATGTCAAGGATCTAATGAAGCCTATTGGGAGATGCACTTGGAGAAGAGGCCTGGGGCACTTCTAGCCAGGCTAGGACACATTGGGATAAGGCAATGAGGAACATTTGTGGCAGCCCCTTCTCCCACCTCCCACCCCCATGACATTGCTGCCTGCTAAGTATCTCTAGTTAATTGATTCTGTAACTGAGAAGGGTTACAAAATTATTATGCTCTCTCAACATCCCTGGAGACCTGGAGACTACCTGACTGTCCCTGGGGGGGGGGGGGGGGGGGGATCTCTACTTTTTCCTTCCCTGCCACAAGCATATATGCAATATGCAAATATCTACAGAAGTCTTGCCCACACCCCCTATCACCACCTGACAGCAAGTCCATACACCTAGTCCAAGAACACCACCACCCATCGCCCTGAGGGGCAAAGGCAGAAAACAGCTGAGCACCGGCATCCTGAAATATGGCTACTTGTCTCACCCGGGAGATTCAGTTACCCCTCTCTCCTACTGCCCTCTGAATCCCACTGGCTAAAAAATATTAAAGGGGAACAAAGACAATGTGAAGGGAGCGGAGTTCCCCCGCTCCCAGCGGCAAACTGAAGAGAGATTCCGGCTTGCATTAGGGGGGCTAATCAGCAGCAGTTCCCTAACAGCCACAGAGCATCTCAGCCCCAAACACCCCAAAATCTTCTACAGACTCCCCCCTTCCTCAGTCAAACCCCAAAAGCAGAGTCATTGCCAGTCCCCACCCCCACCCCCACCCCCAATCTAGTGTGTCCCTGACTCTCAGCACTTTCTGTTTGTTTTCTCTCCGTACTCACAGTTTCTGATGCTAAGTCGTCTCTCCTCTCTTGCACTCACTCCCTTTGTCTCTTCTCTTCTTCTTCCAATCTCTCTCTCTCTCTCTCTCTCTCTCTCTCTCTCTCTCTCTCTCTCTCTCTCTCTCTCTCTCTCTCTCTCTCTCTCTCTCTCTCTCTCTCTCTCTCTCTCTCCCCCCCTCCCTCTCCCTCTCTTCCCTCCTCCCCTTCTCCGCTCTCTCTCCCTCTCTCCTCTTGTCTGATTCTCTGCTGTAGCTTCCAGTCGAGAAAAATAATTATTCTTCTCAATGGGTTAGCACGGGGCACACACACACACACACACACACACACACACACACCAGCGCGCGCACAAGCACACACAGCAGTGGTACCCAATCAATGCACAAATCTTTGGGGTCCCTTTAACCTCTGCGGATGACTCCAGGAGTTAATTATGAAACCTATTTCAGCGCAGACATAAATATGTATTAAGGTATGAAATGACAACCGATGCGCTGAACTTCAGGGAATTGGCATTTAGACAGATTCAGCTTCCCTCCCCCTTTCTTCTTGCCTCCGCTGCCCCCCCAACCACCCCAAGTCACCCTGTGGGTAAAAAGGACTCTCCACCACACACACCCCCTCGAATTTCTATCTCTATATGTGATAACTACTGATGGAAACCCTACACAACATGTCTAGATTCATACTAGACAGCAGCTCCTGCGACGGGGAGCAAGCTTCCCCCCAGGTGTTTCGATCCACACGCTGCCTGCCCCCCCTCCGCCCCCCCCGCCCTAAGTCCCCACAAATCTCCCCCATTCCAAGACCCATCCTGCACCTTCTCTCAGAGCCAACTCAGAACCTGATCCTCTCAGGACCCAGACAACAGTGGGATCGCAACCCGCCCGCAATTCCGAAGTCCCAATCGATCAGATAAAAAGCAAAAATCCAATTCAATTCGAATTCAGCCAAAGCCACTTCACCCCCCACATCATATACACCCCCCCCCCCTCGCTCATTAACTACCACCCCCCTCCCCTCCAGAGCTCACTCCACACATTTTTTAAAAGACCGGATTATAACAAAGGAAGAGGGGGGGAAAGCTGCCTTACTTTTCTTTTTCTTCTTTTCTCTCTTTTCATCCCCTCCCCCAGGGTATCACCTCAGCCACCCCGACCCTCCTCACCCCTTTCTCTTCCCCTGGTCTCCCCCTCCCTTCCTCCGCTCTCTGTCTCCCGGCGGCCGTGTTAATTTCGAGACTTCAGCCAAGCCGGCATTCCTAAGGAGAGCTTCTCCAAAGCAACTTAACACAGCCCAGCCTGGACCAAGCCAGGCAGCAGACAAAAGCTGAGCCGCTGAGCGAGGGGTTGACTAGGTGTGCTCCTTAATTGTCGGGGGCTGAGGGGGGGAGAGGGCACAGGGGGGGAGAGAGAGAGAGAGAGAGAGAGAGAGAGAGAGAGAGAGAGAGAGAGAGAGAGAGAGAGAGAGAGAGAGAGAGAGAGAGAGAGAGAGAGAGGTGTGTGTATGTGTGTGTGTGTGTGTCTGTGTGTGTGTGTGTTCCTGTGCTTGCTAGCCAGGGAAGGGGCGGGGTACGGTAGGGTGGGGGTGGGGAGCGGGAGAAGCGGAGGGTGGACGTCCCTCTGGGTTGGAGGGGGTGGGGGGCGGGGCAGATAGAGGACCAGAAGTCTCCCTCCCTTATCACCCATGCCGAAGAGCCCAGAATCTGAATGCGGGCTTAGAGAATAAATTATCTCCTCTCCCCTCATTGGGCTGTGGCCGAGGGAACCTTCTGAGGCGCTGGGAATAAGAAAGCGCGAACCAACAACACACTCTGTTTGCATTCACTGCACAGCTCTGGGATCTCATTTCTTCGGTGGGACCTGGAGCCCTGGGCCTCTGCTCAGAACAAGAACACGATCTGTCTTCTGAGTGATTCTCTTTCCAATGCACCCACCACGCCCTATCCCCTACCCCCACTCATGTTTTCGCTCCTTTCCTCCTCTCCCCCGTATTGCCCACCTTCTGCTTTGTCAGCCCCCCCCCCCCCACCAACCTCCCTCTCTCGTTCTAACTGTTGTCCTTAGGATTAAGAGGGAAGGAGGAAGAGGGGTCTGGGGGCTCAGGAGCTCATTTTTTTCCGATTAAGAGGGAAGGACCAATCGCTACAAATAGGGACTAGTCCCATTGAATAGACCCAAGTTGACAAATTGAGCCGTTAACAGGTATCACTAGAAAGCAGTCACAATGCCCCACTCCCCCAGTGACCATTGCCCTTTCCTGTCTGCCTCCACCCCTCTAGGTAAACACCAGAACAAAGAGATGCTCAGCAGATCCTCTCACTCCAGGGCTTCAGTAGCATCTTCTCCAACCTTGTTATCTCCTGAGAAATCCCCCATGCCTCTAAACCAGGGGAGATGGCTTGGATCACCCCTGGCCTTGGCCACTCCCTCTTCATTCAGCTTTATCTCCCCTCAGCCAAGGCTCTTTGTTGAAAGAATCACCCTGTTAGTTCCCTTTTTAGTTGGCCAAACTGCTTCTTCTAAGAGGAAGAGAGATCATTTGTATAGTGCTGGGTCTCTTCTTCCAAGAGGACCTTTTCTACCCCTCTTCCTGTACCCCTAATAACTCTGAGCCTCTGCCAGGCTGTCCAGTTCAGAGGAGGGGCAACTTCTAAATGAGGGAGATGGAACTTCATGGACTAGCAAATCTCTGCTCCTGTGTTCTCCCTGCCATGCCTGCCACATACATCCATACACCTAGTTAGTCTGTTCTGTATTCATAAGGTCTCCAATATATCACTTTACCTATACTTGGCCCATGTCCTCAAAACACTCCCACAATTCTGGTTTTGTTTTGTTTTTAAACCCTGACCATTGGCCTTAGAAGCTTTATTAAGGATCAGCCCTAAGACAGAAGAGTGGCAAGGGCTAGGTAACTATGATTAAGTGGCTTGTCCAGGTTCATGCAGCCAGGAAGTATCTGAGGGCAAATTTGGACTCAAGTCTTCTAGATTTCAGACCTGGCACTCTATTCGTCCTGAGCCACTTTGTGCTGCCCTTCACAATTATTTATGATTCATCCCTTTGATGCAGAATAGATAAAGTTGGGCTGATCTCAAGAGATGGAGTTTGCTTCCCCCATCATCACCACCACCACCACTACAACCCACAAACAACCACAAAAAGCCCCCTGCACTTACTAGTCTTCTTACGAGTTCCTCTACACGTTGGACTGTCCATCCACATTAACTTGCAGTTCCTGTTGAGCCAACTCTTTGTGATCCCATTTGGGGTCTTCTTGGCAAAGATACTAGAGTGATTTGCCATTTCCTTCTTCTTGTTTTGCAGATGAGGAAAGTGAGGCAAACAAAGTGAAATGACTTGCCCATGGTCAAATAGCTAGCAAGTAGTGTCTGAGGCTGGATTTGAACTCAGGAAGATGAATCTTCCTGGTTCCAGACCTGGTGCTCTATCCATTTTACCACTTCCTTGCTGTTCCTGGCACATGATCTTCTATTGCCTGTCTAAGCCTTTGC